>NW_023996016.1:0-70637 GCF_015586225.1 Lucilia sericata | reverse complement strand
TACGAAATGAAAAACAAAATGTTTAAACTTGTACATGGAATGAACAATATCATAAATTTGAACACTAATATAAATTCTGCCAACAATGTTTATGGTTTTGTCAAGTATTAAAATGTGAAATTACAAGAAAAAAATGTAAAATGAAAAACATGAAGTATTCTAACGTACGTAAAAGATACATTTACACATATTAAGAGGGGAATAGTTTTGCAGTTAGACAAAAAAATTAAGGTGTAGCCCAATAGGTGTGCAAATGTTTAACACGTCAAGGTGTTTTAGGGAACGCTCTCCTTATGTATTTTGTACATGTAATAAATATAGATCAATTCATATTTGATTACTAGAGGGATTAGAAAATTGTTTTACAGCAAGGGTATTACGTTGAAGAGGAGGAAACTATATGCATAATATCATATACCTTGTTGTGCGTTTTTTATATGATTTTTTATTTGGTTTGAGAAACATGTTGTATTAGCCAAATCTCGCTTCCGAGATGAGTAGCTGAGTCATCCCAAGTTTAAACCATAATATCAGCAGGTTATTTGTGGTTTATTAAGTAATTTTCCATACAAAATTCCTACAATAAAAAAGTCAATAAACTTTTTTAAGTGTTTAAGAATACGGGTGTAAATTTGTAGATCGTTTGAAGAACTGCCACTTGAATTTGCTGATCTTTATTGAGCACCTAGAGAAAGAGAAAAAGATGAAACAAAGTGATGTTAGCAATTGTTAGATTACTAAGGAACTGCAAGGTGAAACGAAATGTTGTTTGCACACTTCACAATCTCGTAGATTAGGACATTCCACAACTGTTGTAAAGTTGCAGAGGCCATCATGCAGTCAAACCATCCACGACAAATGACCTTAGTAAGCGGGCGGGTGTCAAGTACTTAACATTAGGTTTTAATATTTTTCAACGAGTAGACTGATAATACTCAATTCCTGGAAAAAGTCTTCTCCTCTCACAGTCCAGCCACTAATAGCAGCTCGTCAACAGCATGGATACACAGTACCACCACATCATTAACCAAGATAAACACTCAGATCCATAAGGCTTAAATCAGCAGGGCCTTGTGAAAGGACAATCCTAGTAGCTGTGGACTTGTCATATGCGCTTGATACAATCAGCCACACCCCATCATCCAGGACATCCTACCAATCACCATTCCCAGCAACTTGAACAGATGGATTGTGAATTATCTGAGTGGCCTTCAGTTGTTCATTGAGGTAAAAACAAGAGTTCAGAAACTCGTACATTTGAACAAGGATGAGGGCAACTGTTTAACTGTTACCTCTTTAAATTCTGTGAGATCACATGCAAGCGCCTGTACCATTATGATAGCGGGTTTAAAACGGAATGTTGTCACTGACGTAATAAGAAAATATCACCAATCAAGTCTTCAGCAGTACTTTTCTTACCCCCTTTATCCAGGTGGATAATTTAGGCGTCGTTGTCGATGGAGTCCAAATACTGACTATGAACCATGCAAATATTTTAAATATCTACTGAGTACCACAGGATCCTCAAATTCAATCCTATGCTAAATAAACAGTTTCTTCTGGAATTTTGGATGTTCTCCTCGAGGCCATTAAGGACCTCAGTGTATATAGAGAAGAGCATATACAGTTCCTGCGGACTTTGTCTTGTTCCGGTTATTGGAGAGGTCCCTTCGGGGTTTAAACCCGAACAGTGTGTTCTTTGTGATTAACAACAAGTCCTCGGCTTATTTGGAGGATTCGTATTTTAGTCTATCGATTACATCTCGCGTGGTTGTAAACGGAAGTGATGTATTTACATCTCGGAAGTTAAGCAACGGGACAGCACTGGTCACAGCCTATGTACAAAAATTGCCACCGGCTTGTAAGAAGCACAAAGGGGAGGTGGTAAGTGCCTGATAAGCTCATCTTCTACTTCTTGTTCGCCAATATATGGGGTCATGGTCCCCAATAAACTTACCACATATCAACAATCCAGCCCAAATTACTTCTCTTAGACCAATGGATTTATGGAATAATCCAGTAGAAGTAGCCCAATTCCTTGGCTTGGATCTAAACACAGTTCCTGCGGACTAAAATGGTTTTATTTAAACTATTTAAGCCAATATTGGATTTTTTAACATACATTATGCTGGCCAAATAGCAAAAAGAATTGGCATATCTGATGCGCATTAGCATGGCGTTGGTTATTTCGACATTAGTTTGAAGGCTTTCTATATTCTATCAGCTCGTTTGTTTGCGCTGATTGTGATTTGTGATGAATTTTTCTAACGAACTTAGAGTGTGATTAGATGGCTTTGATGATGTTGATTATTTTGGACCATATGCCTATGAATCTTAGTGGCCTCTATATTGCCTCTCGTTCGTAAAAGTCTTTCTTAAAATCCATGAACACTAAATAATATGAACACTGTGTGTGAGTAAAAGTATATTTTAAATGATTTCTCATTGTCTAGTAAAGTTCGAATGTAAATTGTTTTCATTAGACCATAATATCCTTACACTATATTAGGGGATGGTAATATGCATTTGTACTAATTTTTGCTACGCACAAAAATATTGGCTTAGAATCATTTTCTGAGTCGGTCTGTCCGTCGAATGTCTTTCGCTCTTTCAATAATTTAAACGCATTCATCAAATCTAATTTATATAATACCATATTTCAACCTAGACCTCACACAAATCTTTGAAAAAACAAATAAATATATAGGAACAAAGATAAAATTTAACATTAGCGATAAACAATGAAATCGTGTTATTATATCAGAAACATTTTAAATATACATACAAACTGGTGTAGGGTATCCTATGGTTGAACATGACCAATTATACATACTTTCTTAGTTGTTTATATGTACAAGCAATGTAACATTCAATAAATCATTAAACTCACACATGAGTATTAAAGCCATTTTAATAGCGTGTAAATTGTTAGATAATTGGTTTCAATTCTAATTTAAATTTGATACAATTAACACAGCTAACGCCTAACCATTTATAAAAAGATTAAAAATATTGTCATGTAAACAACTAATTTACTCCATAAACTTTTTTTAATTTTCCTCTAGAGTCTATTACAGGAAGACATTTTAATATTCTACTATAAGTAGAGGGAAAAAAATAAAAATAAAATAATATAAAAAATGCACATAATAAAAATTCATCTACTTTGAAATTGCCAAACAATTCAAGTATCTATTGTTTTCATTAATTTCTGTAAATATTTGCATATTGTTCTCTTTCTTGCATATTTATGTTCTTCACATTTTTAATCTCCTCCATCTCTTCTAATGAGATCTTTGGCAGAATTTTCAAATAAAATTCCAAAATATAATAAACGTATATTTCTTTTTAAATGTCTTTCTTGGGTTTGGATTTTATTTCAAAATTATATTTACATTCCTGATATTAGGGAGTTTTTTGGGTTCTAGAGGACTAATTTCAAAGTTTTAAGTTTTTATATTGTGTTACTCTTATGAATTAGGATTCTTTTCGTCCAGTTACAAGTTGGCTCTGAATTTCACTAATCGTCTACTTTCCATATTCAGAAGATAATAACCACCTTATTGTAAATTTTCGTACATATGTGTATTTGTTACTATATAAAAACCATTAAATATTTCCAAATACTGTTTAAATAACCACTTTTTTCTCATCATTCAAAACACACACATACATATACTATTTAGTCTTAATAAGGTTGTATTCTGTTGTATGCTTGTGAGCGGGTTTATTTTTATTCACCAATTCTGTTCAATTGTGGAAAGAAGAACTAAAAGAATGAAAGTCATTGCATTAAGATTTATATACACATATCTCATTAACAAAATGTTTGCTATTGTACTAATACATGCAGACAAACACTTATACAGATACATATAAAGATTTATTTTTATATTTATAGGGCAAGCAGTAAAGAAAAGTATTGAAATTTGAAATTTCTTTGAAATTAATAATTTAGACCTCTATGAGTTCCAAACTTCTAATATTTGACACTTATTTCACTCATAGAGGATCATAAATATGTCTAAACAAAGAACCAAAAGTGCAAAGGTCCTATTGTAAAGGAGCATTTTTAATAATCTAGTATAGTTATATACATATGTATGTACATATATACCTTGAAGCATATCGACAGCTTAAAATCATCCTTGGTGGTCCTTGATGAACATGCTTTAACGTCGTTTTTATGAAATACAATGTTAAAATATTTTTCATATTTGGATCCAATTATGTTTCTTCTGTTCATGCAAACCTTGAAATCAAAAATAAGATTGTTTGCGCGTAGATTGTTTTTAAAAATTATAAAGTACCGTATCAGTCGTAGTTAGTTAGTAGCTTAGTTAGTTAGTTAGTAGTAGTAGTTAGTTAGTTAGTAGTTAGTTAGGTTAGTTAGTTAGTTAGTTAGTTAGTTAGTAGTTAGTTAGTTAGTTAGTTAGTTAGTAGTTAGTTAGTTAGGGAGTTAGGGAGGTAGGGAGGGAGTAGGTAGGAGTAGGAGGAGGAGGAGGAGGGAGGAGGGAGTGAGGGAGGGAGGAGGGAGGGAGGGAGTGAGGGAGGGAGGGAGGAGGGAGGTAGGAGGGAGGGAGTGAGGGAGGGAGGGAGGGAGGAGGAGGAGGGAGGGAGGGAGGGAGAGGGAGGGAGGGAGGAGGGAGGGAGTGAGGGAGGGGGGAGAGGGGGAGGGAGGGAGGGAGGGAGAGGGAGGGAGGGAGGGAGGGAGGGAGGAGGGAGGGAGGGAGGAGGGGAGGGAGGAGGGAGGGAGGGAGGAGGAGGGAGGGAGGGAGGGAGGGAGGAGGGAGGGAGGGAGGGAGGGAGGGAGGGAGGGAGGGAGGGAGGGAGGAGCGCGCGCGGGGCCGCCGCCGCCGGGGGGGGGGGGGAGAGGAGGAAACGAAAACGAACGAACGAACGAACGAAACGAACGAACGAACGAACGAACGAACGAAACGAACGAACGAACGAACGAACGAACGAACGAAGAACGAACGAACGAACGAACGAACGAACGAACGAACGAACGAACGAACGAACGAACGAACGAACGAACGAACGAACGAACGAACGAACGAACGAACGAACGAACGAACGAACGAACGAACGAACGAACGAAAACGAACGAACGAACGAACGAACGAAACGAACGAACGAACGAACGAACGAACGAAACGAACGAACGAACGAACGAACGAACGAACAACGAACGAACGAACGAACGAACGAACGAACGAACGAAAACGAACGAACGAACGAAAAACGAACGAACGAACGAACGAACGAACGAACGAACGAACGAACGAACGAACGAACGAACGAACGAACGAAAACGAACGAACGAACTAACGAACGAACGAACTAACGAACGAACTAACTAACGAACTAACTAACTAACTAACTAACGAACTAACTAACTAACTAACTAAACTAACGAACTAACTAACTAACTAACGAACTAACTAACGGTACTGATACGGTACTTATAATTTTTAAAAACAATGCTACGCGCAAACAATCTTATTTTGATTTCAAGGTTTGCATGAACAGAAGAAACATAATTGGATCCAAATATGAAAAAATATTTTAACATTGTATTTTCATAAAAACGACGTTAAAGCATGTTCATCAAGGACCACCAAGGATGATTTTAAGCTGGTCGATATGCTTCAAGGTATATATGTACATACATATGTATATAACTAATACTAGATTATTAAAAATGCTCCTTTACAAATAGGACCTTTGCACTTTTGGTTCTTTGTTTTAGACATATTTATGATCCTCTATGAGTGAAATAAGTGTCAAATATATTAGAAGTTTTGGAACTCATAGAGGTCTAAATTATTAATTTCAAAGAAATTTTCAAAATTTCAATACTTTTCTTTACTGCTTGCCCCTATAAATATAAAAATAAATCTTTATATGTATCTGTATAAGTGTTTGTCTGCATGTATTAGTACAATAGCAAACATTTTGTTAAATGAGATATGTGTATATAAATCTTAATGCAAATGACTTTCATTCTTTTAGTTCTTCTTTCCACAATTGAACAGAATTGGTGAATAAAAAATAAACCCGCTCACAAGCATACAACAGAATACAACCTTATTAAGACTAAATAGTATATGTATGTGTGTGTATTTGAATGATGAGAAAAAAGTGGTTATTTAAACAGTATTTGGAAATATTTAATGGTTTTTATATAGTACAAATACACATATGTACGAAAATTTACAATAAGGTGGTTATTATCTTCTGAATATTGGAAAAGTAGACGATTAGTGAAATTCAGAGCCAACTTGTAACTGGACGAAAAGAATCCTAATTCATAAAGAGTAACACAATATAAAAACTTAAAAACTTTGAATTAGTCCTCTAGAACCCAAAAAAACTCCCTAATATTCAGGAATGTAAATATAATTTTGAAATAAAATACCAAACCCAAGAAGAGACATTTAAAAAAGAGAATATACGTTTATTATATTTTGGAATTTTATTTGAAAATTCTGCCAAAGATCTCATTAGAAGAGATGGAGGAGATTAAAAAATGTGAAGAACAATAAATATGCAAGAAAGAGAACAAATATGCAAATATTTACAGAAATTAATGAAATAAACAATAGATACTTGAATTGTTTGGCAATTTCAAAGTAGATGAATTTTTATTATGTGCATTTTTTATATTATTTTATTTTTATTTTTTTTCCCTCTACTTATAGTAGAATATTAAAATGTCTTCCTGTAATAGACTCTAGAGGAAAAATTAAAAAAAGTTTATGGAGTAAATTAGTTGTTTACATGACAATATTTTTAATCTTTTTATAAAATGGTTAGGCGTTAGCTGTGTTAATTGTATCAAATTTAAATTAGAATTGAAACCAATTATCTAAACAATTTACACGCTATTAAAATGGCTTTAATACTCATGTGTGAGTTTAATGATTTATTGAATGTTACATTGCTTGTACATATAAACAACTAAGAAAGTATGTATAATTGGTCATGTTCAACCATAGGATACCCTACACCAGTTGTATGTATATTTAAAATGTTTCTGATATAATAACACGATTTCATTGTTTATCGCTAATGTTAAATTTTATCTTTGTTCCTATATATTTATTTTTGTTTTTTTCAAAGAGACTTTGTGTGAGGTCTAGGTTGAAATATGGTATTATATAAATTAGATTTGATGAATGCGTTTAAATTAGTTGAAAGAGCGAAAGACATTCGGACGGACAGACCGACTCAGAAAATGATTCTAAGCCAATATTTTTGTGCGTAGCAAAAATTAGTACAAATGCATATTACCATCCCCTAATATAGTGTAAGGATATTATGGTCTAATGAAAAACAATTTACATTCGAACTTTACTAGACAATGAGAAATCATTTAAAATATACTTTTACTCACACACAGTGTTCATATATATTAGTGTTCATGGATTTTAAGAAAGACTTTTACGAACGAGAGGCAATATAGAGGCCACTAAGATTCATAGGCATATGGTCCAAAATAATCAACATCATCAAAGCCATCTAATCACACTCTAAGTTCGTTAGAAAAATTCATCACAAATCACAATCAGCGCAAACAAACGAGCTGATAGAATATAGAAAGCCTTCAAACTAATGTCGAAATAACCAACGCCATGCTAATGCGCATCAGATATGCCAATTCTTTTTGCTATTTGGCCAGCATAATGTATGTTAAAAAATCCAATATTGGCTTAAATAGTTTAAATAAAACCATTTTAGTCCGCAGGAACTGTGTTTAGATCCAAGCCAAGGAATTGGGCTACTTCTACTGGATTATTCCATAAATCCATTGGTCTAAGAGAAGTAATTTGGGCTGGATTGTTGAATATGTGGTAAGTTTATTGGGGACCATGACCCCATATATTGGCGAACAAGAAGTAGAAGATGAGCTTATCAGGCAACTTACCACCTCCCCTTTGTGCTTCTTACAAGCCGGTGGCAATTTTTGTACATAGGTCTGTGACCAGTGCTGTCCCGTTGCTTAACTTCCGAGATGTAAATACATCACTTCCGTTTACAACCACGCGAGATGTAATCGATAGACTAAAATACGAATCCTCCAAATAAGCCGAGGACTTGTTGTTAATCACAAAGAACACACTGTTCGGGTTTAAACCCCGAAGGGACCTCTCCAATAACCGGAACAAGACAAAGTCCGCAGGAACTGTATATGCTCTTCTCTATATACACTGAGGTCCTTAATGGCCTCGAGGAGAACATCCAAAATTCCAGAAGAAACTGTTTATTTAGCATAGGATTGAATTTGAGGATCCTGTGGTACTCAGTAGATATTTAAAATATTTGCATGGTTCATAGTCAGTATTTGGACTCCATCGACAACGACGCCTAAATTATCCACCTGGATAAAGGGGGTAAGAAAAGTACTGCTGAAGACTTGATTGGTGATATTTTCTTATTACGTCAGTGACAACATTCCGTTTTAAACCCGCTATCATAATGGTACAGGCGCTTGCATGTGATCTCACAGAATTTAAAGAGGTAACAGTTAAACAGTTGCCCTCATCCTTGTTCAAATGTACGAGTTTCTGAACTCTTGTTTCTTAACTCAATGAACAACTGAAGGCCACTCAGATAATTCACAATCCATCTGTTCAAGTTGCTGGGAATGGTGATTGGTAGGATGTCCTGGATGAGTGTGGTGTGGCTGATTGTATCAAGCGCATATGACAAGTCCACAGCTACTAGGATTGTCCTTTCACAAGGCCTCTGCTGATTTAAGCCTTATGAGATCTGAGTGTTTATCTTGGTTAATGATGTGGTGGTACTGTGTATCCATGCTGTTGACGAGCTGCTATTAGGTGGCTGGACTGTGAGAGGAGAAGACTTTTTCCAGGAATTGAGTATTATCAGTCTACTCGTTGAAAAATATTAAAACCTAATGTTAAGTACTTGACACCCCGCTTACTAAGGTCATTTGTCGTGGATGGTTTGACTGCATTGATGGCCTCTGCAACTTTACAACAGTTGTGGAATGTCCTAATCTACGAGATTGTGAAGTGTGCAAACAACATTTCGTTTCACCTTGCAGTTCCTTAAGTAATCTAACAATTGCTAACATCACTTTGTTTCATCTTTTCTCTTTCTCTAGGTGCTCAATAAAAGATCAGCAAATTCAAGTGGCAGTTCTTCAAACGATCTACAAATTTACACCCGTATTCTTAAACACTTAAAAAGTTTATTGACTTTTTATTGTAGGAATTTTGTATGGGAAAATTACTTAATAAACCACAAATAACCTGCTGATATTATGGTTTAAACTTGGGATGACTCATCTACTCATCTCGGAAGCGAGATTTGGCTAAATACAACATGTTTCTCAAACCAAATAAAAAATCATATAAAAAAACGCACAACAAGGTATATGATATTATGCATATAGTTTCCTCCTCTTCAACGTAAATACCCTTGCTGTAAAACAATTTTCTAATCCCTCTAGTAATCAAATATGAATTGATCTATATTTATTACATGTACAAAATACATAAGGAGAGCGTTCCCTAAAACACCTTGACGTGTTAAACATTTGCACACCTATTGGGCTACACCTTAATTTTTTTGTCTAACTGCAAAACTATTCCCCTCTTAATATGTGTAAATGTATCTTTTACGTACGTTAGAATACTTCATGTTGTTTCATTTTACATTTTTTTCTTGTAATTCACATTTTAATACTTGACAAAACCATAAACATTGTTGGCAGAATTTATATTAGTGTTCAAATTTATGATATTGTTCATTCCCATGTACAAGTTTAACATTTTGTTTTTCATTTCGTAATGAAACAATGCTTGGCGTCACCAAGTTGTGAATTCATAGTAAATAAGTAGTTTTTTTTGCAG
Source organism: Lucilia sericata (assembly GCF_015586225.1). Lineage (NCBI taxonomy): Eukaryota > Metazoa > Arthropoda > Insecta > Diptera > Calliphoridae > Lucilia > Lucilia sericata. The sequence continues at coordinate 60,753 of NW_023996016.1, read as the reverse complement.
CGTTTTACTTGGTTTTAGTTTTAACTGGAGTAAAGAGAATAGGGAGGTTTATATTAAAGTTTGCTTGTAATTAAACCATTGAAAGAAATATATCTAATGATTACTATAGAATATAGAAGGTAAAGAAATCCTTAAGAATGGACTTTCACTATTAACATATTGATCTGTGGCAGCTCTTATACAAGTTGGAGCACTGTGGTAGTCAAGAATGTCAATTGTACTTAAAAGAATTCCTATAGATCTCAACTACCTATAGGTCTATGATTGGTTATCTTATACTAACTCTAAGCTTAAAGTGGATCCTACTCCCATAAAACCGGTGGAAATCATACCGGAACATAAACATGTAAATATAAGGAAATCGGATGATTGTACAGATACTCAGAATTCGTAAATGAATTCATCCAATAGCATATAAAAGTGTCCGTATTTCCACAAGCTTGTGTAAACAAAAATAAGGTGTAAGGATTAGTGAAGGCGGGTTATAGTCTGTTAGTCTCATCTAATGACGATAATCTTGTAACATGTACATATACAAGTGGAAAACATGTAAATTAATTCTTTAATAACTCATTTGCTGAGAAGCGATGATTTCACCGTTATATTGCGTTTCCACAAAACTGCTAACTACCCTAATGAGGAATATAAGTTTCACTTGCATTGTATCATTTCATATCTGCACTCTTCCATAAAGTGAATTCCTGAGCTACTTGTGTTAAATGTTATGATACTTTTTCTTTTGCTTTCATCACTTATTTTCACACACACACACACATACATTTTTCTTTAAGAAAAGGAACAGAAGACAACTCATATATGTTTGAAATTAATACATAAAAAAATCTTAAACTATGAAAGTGAGTAAATTTGACTTGACTATTTACTAACGACATAATTTTACCAAAAAAAGGAAAATTTATCAAAAATTCGCTAAGTAAAATTTATTTTTTTCTAAAAAAAAAGAAATTTTATCCAAAATTTTGTATACCCTTCACTTATATAAGTTTGTCCTTCAGTTTGTAATTTCCACAATATAATTTTTCGACCTTATAAAGTATACATGTATGTACATATATGCCATGTCAGTCTGTCCGTCTGTCTGTCCGTCTGTCTGTCTGTCTGTCTGTCTGTCTGTCTGTCTGTCTGTCTGTCTGTCTGTCTGTCTGTCTGTATGTCTGTCTGTCTGTCTGTCTGTCTGTCTGTCTGTCTGTCTGTCTGTCTGTCTGTCTGTCTGTCTGTATGTCTGTCTGTCTGTCTGTCTGTCTGTCTGTCTGTCTGTCTGTTTGTCTGTCTGTCTGTCTGTCTGTATGTTTGTCTGTCTGTCTGTGTCATGCTTTCGATATGTTTCCTATTTAATATTAGCAAGTTTTTTTATAAATTAAGAATTCAACCACAATTTCCTATATTAAAGAACCCCACTTCTGACTGTACTCTACAAAATAGTTTTATTTTATTATTTTACTTATTTTTGGGATTTTAGGGAAGTTTTGGGGAAAAATTTTTCACCGTATTTGCTAAATTAGTAAGAAACATTTTCAAGTAAAACACGTACTCCTCAAATACAAACGTACCTTATAACGTAAACGAGTATTGACATTACAAGTAAAAATATAAACTTAAATGTCAGCATGTGTCATTTAATAAATTCGTGGTAAGAAATAAGAAATTTTATGTAGTAACGTACTTTAAGTTAATTTAAATTTTATACTTAAAATGAAGCGTAAGAAAAAGTGTTAATAAAGGAATTGATATGCTTGGGTAGTTTTAATTTTGGGATTAAATTAAATAAAAAACGATGGTAGTAAATGTAATGTGATTGCTTTACCATGAATTAATTAAAACAAACAAGTGATCAAATATTGAATAAGAATAGTTTTCTTTAGAGTTGGAGAATGTTAGGAATCGCAGTTGCTAGATTTTTTAAATTACTATATTTTGATGAAGGTATGCACTTTCTATTCCGCTACAGTCTTCCTCAACGGCTGTAAATTCTAATATAAAATTTATTTCAAATTAATCTTTTATTCGTTCATTCCACACGTAGCTCATTTCCTATTATAGACTGATTAATAGGCACCAGGAAAAATAGAAACATTGTGATTGAAAACACTAAATATACTTAAAATATGGTCCCATATACATCCATATATGTATATATTTTGGTAAAATATTCCAACTATATAACACCACAACAACCTCTAGTAAGGATGATAGATAAATATGAAAGTTTATATGAGCATGTGTTCAAATAACTGAATATAATTCATTGTGAGTTATTTCTTTGTCATTTAATATTCGTTATTTTTTTATAAATAGTCATGTGTTGAAAGCATAACCCAACAACCACCGGTGTTGAAAGATCATATGTATCAACACTAGCAAACTGAATTTCCATTTAATATATAAATAACTTATCTAAATAATGTTCTGTGTGTTACTACTTAATATTTGAAGATGAATTGTTTGTCTTAGTATTTGAACTAAAATAAAAGAAACTCTATAAATTCTATTGACTTTATTTTCATATTTCTAGTCATACTACTTACTCACACTTATTCATCAGAATAAAATAAGTTATTTTAGTATTCCACTCATCATACGCAGGAACTCATTGTATGAACGTATGCCCACAACTACATTTTATCAACATTTTAAGTGGTTTTATACCCTAAAATTTCAATGGAAAGTATTTTAAATGCCTCATACCTTTTGCTACCTTTTACTAGCTTTTCATGATCAGTTCTAATTCAGTTCTAGTTCAGTTCTAGTTCAGTTCTAGTTCAGTTCTAGTTCAGTTCTAGTTCAGTTCTAGTTCAGTTCTAGTTCAGTTCTAGTTCAGTTCTAGTTCAGTTCTAGTTCAGTTCTAGTTCAGTTCTAGTTCAGTTCTAGTTCAGTTCTAGTTCAGTTCTAGTTCAGTTCTAGTTCAGTTCTAGTTCAGTTCTAGTTCAGTTCTAGTTCAGTTCTAGTTCAGTTCTAGTCAGTTCTAGTTCAGTTCTAGTTCAGTTCTAGTTCAGTTCTAGTTCAGTTCTAGTTCAGTTCTAGTTCAGTTCTAGTTCAGTTCTAGTTCAGTTCTAGTTCAGTTCTAGTTCAGTTCTAGTTCAGTTCTAGTTCAGTTCTAGTTCAGTTCTAGTTCAGTTCTAGTTCAGTTCTAGTTCAGTTCTAGTTCAGTTCTAGTTCAGTTCTAGTTCAGTTCTAGTTCAGTTCTAGTTCAGTTCTAGTTCAGTTCTAGTTCAGTTCTAGTTCAGTTCTAGTTCAGTTCTAGTTCAGTTCTAGTTCAGTTCTAGTTCAGTTCTAGTTCAGTTCTAGTTAAGTTCTAGTTCAGTTCTAGTTCAGTTCTAGTTCAGTTCTAGTTCAGTTCTAGTTCAGTTCTAGTTCAGTTCTAGTTCAGTTCTAGTTCAGTTCTAGTTCAGTTCTAGTTCAGTTTCTAGTTCAGTTCTAGTTCAGTTCTAGTTCAGTTCTAGTTCAGTTCTAGTTCAGTTCTAGTTCAGTTCTAGTTCAGTTCTAGTTCAGTTCTAGTTCAGTTCTAGTTCAGTTCTAGTTCAGTTCTAGTTCAGTTCTAGTTCAGTTCTAGTTCAGTTCTAGTTCAGTTCTAGTTCAGTTCTAGTTCAGTTCTAGTTCAGTTCTAGTTCAGTTCTAGTTCAGTTCTAGTTCAGTTCTAGTTCAGTTCTAGTTCAGTTCTAGTTCAGTTCTAGTTCAGTTCTAGTTCAGTTCTAGTTCAGTTCTAGTTCAGTTCTAGTTCAGTTCTAGTTCAGTTCTAGTTCAGTTCTAGTTCAGTTCTAGTTCAGTTCTAGTTCAGTTCTAGTTCAGCTTATTAAAAGCTTATTAAATAATTTTAATTAAAGATAAACCAAATAATTGGTAGTTTTATACTGCTGACTTACTACGCACAAAACTTGTAGCACCCCACAACATTCGGCTATAGCCTACACATTAATTCCATTCAATTTTGATATATGCCCTCTTATCACACCTTCTTATTACTTAACTCCTATTGTTTTCTTGTTCAGAACAGGTTGACATTATTTTCCTTTATTGTTTGTGTATTTTTTCTCATCTTTTTTCTTTTTGTTATATTAAATTGTTTATCTTGTACGAGTAATTGTGGTATGTGTGGCAAGCTGTTGTATGAATGTGGTACGAGTATAAAGCTTTGGAATTATAACAAATATTTTAGCTGTCTTCCCTTTCAAGCCAGTTGTTGTCTTTGTAATTCAAACAGAACAGTAGCTGAAGTTGTCAGGTGGCTGGAGTGGATGTCTTAAGGAAGTTGATTTGTTAAATATGAATACGTTTAGTTTGTGGAATAATGTTTGGTCTTTAATTTTCTTCATATTTTACATTTTTTTTTTTGTCATACGTAGCTTGTTTTCTTTGCTATTCATTCTGCTATCGCAGTGTTTCTACTGTTTTGCTTTGTTTTATTAGATTAGAGTTTAGCGCTGCGTAATGTTTATTCCTATCTTAAAAATTTTTGACTTTGTCAAATGCTTGCGAGTTCTTACCATTAAGCAATGGATTGGAGTGAAGTAGATTGAAGTATGTGAGTTGAGTTGGTAAGTGAGTGTTGATGGTTCATTAACATTTATATTGTTGTAGTAAATTATGTTGATGTACGACAAGTGGGGTAAAATGATATGGAATGCGTTTGTTTTTTTTATTGTCATTTTTAATATTATTCATATTGCTTGTTAAACAAAAATATTTAAGTTTAAAGAGTGAAAGAAAAATAACACCTGTTATTAAAGGTATTCTGTAGAAAAAAGCCTGATTAGTATTCTAAAAAGTAATTTCTTAAAAAAGATCTGTTATTAAAGGTATTCGGTAGAAAAAATCCTGACGTAGTACTGTACTTCCAATTTTGGTGAAAAACCTATGAATTTTACATTAGCGTGTCATTGGAGGGATGTTGTTCATTTTTGACAACTTTGAACTACATCTAATCTTATTCATAGATGCAGTAAAAATCCGATATTTGGATGTCAAAAATAAACCTCATTCTTTCAATGACACGCTTATGTAAATTTCATTGGTTTTTCAACAAAATTTGATGTACTTCGAATATGTTATTTGTAGTTACTTTCTTCACTTTCTTTCCTCACTTTTAACTCGGTTTTTATTTGTAAAGAAATATTTGGTTTATAAAAGCGAAAAATATGTAATCGCACTTTTAGATGTGATTAAGATGTCGTTTGTAAAGTATGACATCAATTATTTTTTGCTGGGTATGGTCGAAAACTATTTTTTTCAAATTAATTTACAATACACAAATTTCATTCTGCCCTTATCTTAACACAAGAAAGATAATTTTATTCAGCATTTCAAAAATGTTTATACTATTTTTGTAATAAATTTGTACTAATGTAATCAATTTATTTAATGATAGATTAACTTTTCTTAAATAGTTATATATTTTTAAAGAAGTTCTTGAAATAAAAACTAATAAAAAATATTAGTCGGGAATGGCCGACCATATGATACCAGTTATGAGTATATCTAAAATGTGATTTCTTTTTTAATAAACCATTTATACTGAAATTTGTCCATTACATTTTAAGCAATTTATTGATGAAAAACTGATTTTCTGAAAGAGCCTATATATGGGAGCTAGGACCAAATATAGACCGATCCTATCAAAATTTGGTGGTGGGATTTATGTTCATATAGGAGTTAGATATGAACTAGAACTGAACTAGAACTGAACTAGAACTGAACTAGAACTGAACTAGAACTGAACTAGAACTGAACTAGAACTGAACTAGAACTGAACTAGAACTGAACTAGAACTGAACTAGAACTGAACTAGAACTGAACTAGAACTGAACTAGAACTGAACTAGAACTGAACTAGAACTGAACTAGAACTGAACTAGAACTGAACTAGAACTGAACTAGAACTGAACTAGAACTGAACTAGAACTGAACTAGAACTGAACTAGAACTGAACTAGAACTGAACTAGAACTGAACTAGAACTGAACTAGAACTGAACTAGAACTGAACTAGAACTGAACTAGAACTGAACTAGAACTGAACTAGAACTGAGCTAGAACTGAACTAGAACTGAACTAGAACTGAACTAGAACTGAACTAGAACTGAACTAGAACTGAACTAGAACTGAACTAGAACTGAACTAGAACTGAACTGGTATATAAAGCACAATATGATTAAGTAACTCTTTTTATTATATTTCTTCGGAAAAACCCCGTTTAGTTCGTATGTATAACCGATATCAAGTATCATTTATCAATTTTTTTTTTTAACTAACTTCCTTTCCCAAATGTCCTTTTCATTGTTGGAATTACTTTTTAATATTCTGTACAGCAATTGCTTTCTTTATCTCTTTTCGATTAGTATTAGAAATTCTCCATAAACCTGCCTTAAAATATCTATGCAACCTTTTTTTCTTTTTAAATAAAAATTTTCATTTCTAAATAATTTTTGTTCAGTGCGTGTGTTTATACGTGCGTTTAAGTTTTTATTAAGGCCAAATAACCTAGCACCTGACCAACAAATCAAACTACAGGACGTATACGTATTATATTTAATATTCTCATTAATCACTACAACACTCATACGTACTGTATGCATAAAAACCTTCATATACATAGATGTGTTCTGATGCTGATAATTCTATTTCCTATACACATATAAATAAATACATTTTCATTAAATACTTAAAATTAGTTTTACGCATTTAGAATTTCATAAGCTAACAAATTTATGAACAATTTGTTTTAATACTTCGTTGGATCGTATGTTTTCTGTTTTGACCTAAATCGAACATTAATTAGTAAATTACAACCAATACCATCATCATTAATAAGTGTGTGTGTTATTAGCAAAAATCCCCAAATGAAACTCTTTGATTTATTTATAATTGTTTATGTGCTATGGGCATGTCCTGGCCAAGTCTTCAGAGTTCAAGTGTATTAAATTTAAGTTTTATAATAATATTATAATACTAAATATGAAAGTTTGTAGCAACATTTTAATAATTTTAAAATTGCAAATGAAGAATCAAATAAATAAATTTCGAAAAATTTATAAAGTATTTCTGCACTAAAGTTTATGTAATCTTTGCAAATTTTATGACTTATGATTTATTTGGGATTATGCCAGTCTAGATCGAAATGTATATACATATTGATGATATAGTTCAGTTCTTGTTCAGGTTTTTAATAAAATATTTAAATATAGATGACATAAAACACATGTAAAACATTACAGTTTATAATTTTTAAATTTTAATTTATGTTTTAACTTTTTCACTCTTTTAAAAATAAATGTTTTGTGTTTTTTTTTTAATAACTTCTACTTTTTGTACAAAAATATGAGGTGAAAATAGTCACTGCAAGCAAGACATACTAACACAGTCACTTTGGTGGCAGGTAAAATAACAAGAGTGGCAACAACAACATCTAAAAAAGGTTTTATTGCAATCGCTTAAACAGTTACCCATTCGTTATGTGTTCTGTTCGGTTCAGTCAGTCTTTCACGTATGTAAGTACTTCGAAATTCATATATTACGATGATTTTTACACTGAAGCTACATTCAAATTCTCGTATAGATTTTCACTTACATTTATGTATGTGTTTAAGCACACATGTATTTATACAAAAACAAAATACTAGAGGAAACCGGAAATGGAAACGGCAACGGAAACATGTTGTTTTCTAAAATGTCTTTTTTTGTCATTCTAGTTCTTGTATTTGTGTTGCTGTTATTTCTGTTGGTATTTTGTTTTCATTTCTTGAGGCATAAATAATGTTTAAACTTGTAGTTGTTAGTATTTTATCTGTAAATTTGTTGTTGTTGTTTTTGTTGTAAACTGGTATCAATTGTATATATATATGTAGTAAATGTATATGAGAGTTCGTGCAACTAACATTTTTTACATACAATATCGAGGTAGGTCTGAAAATATATCTGAAAACAAATGTAGAAACACACAAATATTGTGCTATAGCGCAGCAAAATACAGCTCTAAATAAATTTTCATAGTAACCATCATAACTTTTTTTCCGTGTGTATGTGTGTGTACAATTATTACAACTAAATATGAATGTTGATATTTTGTGCACACATACAAGTCTTTATGTTCAAATAAATGTATGTGAATTTTCTATCCTCACACTCATCTATGTTTGTATGTGTAAGCATTTCACATTGGATGGGTTTGTTACAATTTATTTGTATGACAATGTTGACAAATACTATGTTATTGTTCTAAGTGCTTGTTGCCAGAGTCAATTTTCAGTCAAATGAATAAAAATATTAAGGACACTCACAACGTAGACACGTTGATTGATTTATGATTTATACGCACATATTTCAATCTTGAAAATAATGTTTGAAAAATATAAATTCATAGCAATAAAAATAAAAAAACGAGTTTGAATTTGATGAATCCTTTCACAAATTGGGTAAAGTAAAAAAGAAAAAACTTTAGCACAATGAGCCTTTCGTTCTATTGGCCAACTACTTCGAACAATAAAGAAGCAAGTCACCAAAAAATAGACTAAAAATACAGATGGCTGTTTTAGACTATACTGCATACTAAATTATGGACTAGACTATAGACTAGACTACAGACTAGTCTATAGACTATACTATAGGCTAGACTATAGACTAGACTACAGACTAGACTATAGACTAGACTATAGAGTAGACTATATACTAGACTATAGACTAGACTATAGACTAGACTATAGACTAGACTATAGACTAGACTATAGACTAGACTATAGACTAGACTATAGACAAGACTATAGACTAGACTATAGACTAGACTATAGACTAGACTATAGACTAGACTATAGACTAGACTATAGACTAGACTATAGACTAGACTATAGACTAGACTATATACTAGACTATAGACTAGACGATAGACTAGACTATAGACTAGACTATAGACTAGACTATAGACTAGACTATAGACTAGCCTATAGACTAGACTATAGACTAGACTATAGACTAGACTATAGACTAGACTATAGACTAGACTAGACTAGATAGACTAGATTATAGACTAGACTATAGACTAGACTATAGACTAGACTATAGACTAGACTATAGAGTAGACTATAGACTAGACTATAGACTAGACTATAGACTAGACTATAGACTAGACTATAGACTAGACTATAGACTAGACTATAGACTAGACTATAGACTAGACTATAGACTAGACTATAGACTAGACTATAGACTAGACTATAGACTAGACTATAGACTAGACTATAGACTAGACTATAGACTAGACTATAGACTAGACTATAGACTAGACTATAGACTAGACTATAGACTAGACTATAGACTAGACTATAGACTAGACTATAGACTAGACTATAGACTAGATTATAGACTAGACTATAGACTAGACTATAGACTAGACTATAGACTAGACTATAGACTAGACTATAGACTAGACTATAGACTAGACTATAGACTAGACTATAGACTAGACTATAGTCTAGTCTATAGACTAGACTATAGACTAGACTTTAGACTAGACTATAGACTAGACTATAGACTAGACTATAGACTAGACTATAGACTAGACTATAGACTAGACTATAGACTAGACTATAGACTAGACTATAGACTAGACTATAGACTAGACTATAGACTAGACTATAGACTAGACTATAGACTAGACTATAGACTAGACTATAGACTAGACTATAGACTAGACTATAGACTAGACTATAGACTAGACTATAGACTAGACTATAGACTAGACTATAGACTAGACTATAGACTAGACTATAGACTAGACTATAGACTAGACTATAGACTAGACTATAGACTAGACTATAGACTAGACTATAGACTAGACTATAGACTAGACTATAGACTAGACTAGACTAGACTATAGACTAGACTATAGACTAGACTATAGACTAGACTATAGACTAGACTATAGACTAGACTATAGACTAGACTATAGACTAGACTATAGACTAGACTATAGACTAGACTATAGACTAGACTATAGACTAGACTATAGACTAGACTATAGACTAGACTATAGACTAGACTATAGACTAGACTATAGACTAGACTATAGACTAGACTATAGACTAGACTATAGACTAGACTATAGACTAGATAGACTAGACTATAGACTAGACTATAGACTAGACTATAGACTAGACTATAGACTAGACTATAGACTAGACTATAGACTAGACTATAGACTAGACTATAGACTAGACTATAGACTAGACTATAGACTAGACTATAGACTAGACTATAGACTAGACTATAGACTAGACTATAGACTAGACTATAGACTAGACTATAGACTAGACTATAGACTAGACTAGACTATAGACTAGACTAGACTATAGACTAGACTATAGACTAGACTAGACTATAGACTAGACTATAGACTAGACTATAGACTAGACTATAGACTAGACTATAGACTAGACTATAGACTAGACTATAGACTAGACTATAGACTAGACTATAGACTAGACTATAGACTAGACTATAGACTAGACTATAGACTAGACTATAGACTAGACTATAGACTAGACTATAGACTAGACTATAGACTAGACTATAGACTAGACTATAGACTAGACTATAGACTAGACTATAGACACTATAGACTAGACTATAGACTAGACTAGACTATAGACTAGACTATAGACTAGACTATAGACTAGACTATAGACTACACTATAGACTAGACTATAGACTACACTGTAGACTAGACTAGATTAGATTATAGACTAGACTATAGATTAGACTATAGACTAGACTATAGACTAGACTATGAACCAAACTATAGACTAGACTTTAGATTAGTAGTAGTTATAACCTAAAGTATTATTTATAAGAAATTATTATACTACTTCTAAGTAAGCAGGACAATATGTAGTAGTCATTAAAAAGTATGTTAGTAGGTAAGAGGTTACAATTGAATGTCATTACCATTTTGTTTGCAGGGTTATAGAAGTTCCAATGCAATATCAAAGTACAAGTTCATATACATAGCTTGTAAAGAACAAACTTACATACACTAAAAATATTTCCATGTATTTACATTTACATATAGTTTTATTAATATTAATATTTAGAAATACATATTTTTATTAAAACTGTTGACGTATTCCCCTGTTATTGTCGTCGCTTTTATTCTGATTGAATGGTTTACTTACATGGAAAATTTTCATGCATGCTTGACATTGCTTTACAGTAACATAAAATAATTGTATTTTTAGTATTTTCTGCAGAAAATTTATTTTTACATAAATAATAAGAAATTTATTTTTGTAAATATTTTATAAAAAATTGGTATTTCTTGGGAAAAGTTATTGTTGAATGTTCAGAGCTTTTAAATAAATATTTGCTTTTATATGGAAATAGTCCTTAGAAGGAAATACATAGCGATCTCTTGTAGACCGATATTTACTTTAACAGCAATATATGTACGCACACCTAGAAGGATGGACTTCCCTAATTTGACTTATAATGTGACTTTGTTTGGAATGATAAGGTTTTAAATATAATAAATATTTATTGAACAAATTCCATCTAATTGAAACGAATTTTTGTTCATAAATTGTTTCATTTATTTTGTTCATTTAATTGCCTCAAAAATACAACTTTAATCTCTTTTTAAAAAAAATCAATTCCAAATTAAAGGATTTTCTTTACAAATAAAATCATGTAAATTGTGAGTTGCATGTTTTGACCAAAAATTGATTTCTTCTAATCCTAAGCTTAACATAAAAAATCATAAATTTACTATTCTTTTACAAAAGAAAATTTAAAAATTTCTAAAGAAAAATAGAAAACATAATATGAAAAAAAATCTACAAATGTTTGCACGTCAAGTAAGTACTTTTATATTTTACATGTACTCAACAACTGCCATGTAAATTGGCACAGAAATGATTAAAACTTGACATTTTTACACACTTATAGACAAAACTAAAGCAAATTGATGAAGTGTTCTTGGAAAATTGGGAATAGAAATTAATATGTAGGACATTTTCCTAAATAAAAGAGATCAAAGAAAAAATAGTAAAGATTTTGTGTTCAATAAAATAACCAAAAAATATATGAAGAAAAGGAAATTTGGCAATAAATACCATAGTACGGTCTAAGCACAGTGACCCACATTTAAATTATTATTAAAGTTTTCATAAAATAATTTAGAATTAATTTTAATCCCCTAAATATTCATGATTTTTCTACCCAAACAAGATTATTAATGAAACTTATCCACCTTGCAAATATTAAAAAAAAAATCCTAAAAAATATTTAATCCCTCCTAAACTATGTTTGAATTGAAACCAAAACTTCAGTCTATTTGATTAAGTATTAAAACTACACATAATTCATTTTATAAAAATTTTCAATGAATTTTAATCAATTTAATTGATTGCCACTATCATCTCTTGCATACACGACAATAATGTGAAATAATATCGTAACCAACAAAACTTTGCGTCAACAAAAACAAACACTTTATTTTAGTGAAATTGTAAAGGATTCATATGGTATAGAAATAAAATACCATTTATTATAAAATCAAAAACAAAAAACAACAACAGCTATAAAACTACAAAAGTGACGAATGAATGACAAGTATTTTGTGGATTTTACCAATTATATGAAATAAAGTTTTATGTATTTTTGTAAAATAATATAGCCAAACATATACACTGAGAGGAAATTTTGTAAAAAAAAGTGATATAAAAAATTATAAAAAATTTTATTTGAGATAATTTAGAAACAAAATGTTTTTCAATATTTTGCAAAATCTTAAAAAAATCTCTAAATAACTGATATCTAAAAGATAATTTTGAACAAAATGCAACTTTTCTTTTAAGTGTAAAAGTTTTGTTTTTAAAACACACAATGATCATATCAAATTCCTTGTTTTTATACCCTCCACCACCATCAGTGGTGATAGAGGGTATATATAAGTTTGTCGTTCCGTGTGTAACACCAAGAAATATTCATCTAAGACCCAACAAAGTATATATATTCTGGGTCCTTATGAAATTCTGAGTCGATTTAGCTATGTCCGTCTGTCCGTCTGTCCGTCTGTCTGTCTGTCTGTCTGTGTAAAACACGCTCACGTTAAAACTAAGTAAAGGAAATCAACCAAATTCACCCAAAATATTTATTGTTATCCTAAGCAGTTTGGTATTGAAAATCAGCCAAATCGGTTCACAACGTAAAGAGCTATGAGTAAAAATTTCAGACTACCTCGAAAAAAATTACGTTTTTTTCATCATTCTTTTGAAGTTTTCTCAGAAACTACCAAAGATATTTCGATGAATTTTGTCACACATTATTTTTTTATGGCAGTGATCAATATTGTTGAAAATCTTTACAATCGATCCAATATTTCCCATAGCCCCCATACAAAGGTTTATATTCCCGGAAATTAGTTTATCGCTAATAACTCCCTCAAATATATCGGTATCAACACAAAATTTTGCACATGCAAATATAATATGAACAGAAATCATACTGTCAACGCAGATCTCAGTCAGTCCACAATTGGCCATAGCTCCCATACAAGGTCCACTTCCGAAAATCACCTAAACGCACATATTTCATTGATGAATAAAGCTATTGTGATAAAATTCGAGTTAAACATGTTTTGTGTACATACAAATCATTCTACGAAATTTTTTACGGATCGGTCCATTATTGGTCATAGCTCCCATATAAGGCCCACTTCCGAAAATCATTTAAAAGCTCATATTTCATTGTCATATAAAGCTATCTTGATGAAATTCGACACAAATATGTTTAGTCTAAATATAAATCTCTCTACGAAATTTTTTCCGGATAGGTCCATAATTGGTCATAGCTCCCATATAAAGTCCACTTCCGAAAATCACTTAAACGCATATATTTCATTTAATTATAAAGATATCGGGATAAAATTCGACACACATATGTTATGTATACATACAAATCATTTTACTAATTTTGTTACGGATCGGTCCATTATTGGTCATAGCTCCCATACAAGGCCCACTTCCAAAAATAATTTAAAAGCTCATATTTCATTGTCATATAAAGCTATCTTGATGAAATTCGACACAAATATGTTTAGTCTTAATATAAATCACTCTACGAAATTTTTTCCGGATAGGTCCATAATTGGTCATAGCTCCCATATAAAGTCCACTTCCGAAAATCACTTAAACGCATATATTTCATTGAATTATAAAGATATTGGGATAAAATTCGACACAAATATGTTGTGTATACATACAAATCATTTTACTAATTTTGTTACGGATCGGTCCATTATTGGTCATAGCTCCCATATAACCCCATTTCCGAAAATCACTTAAAAATACATATTTCATTGTCAAATAAAGCTATCGTGATAAAATTCGACATAAATATATTTCGTATAAATATGAATTATTCCACTAAATTTTTTCCGGATAGGCCCATAATTGGTCATAGCTCCCATATAAGGTCCACTTCCGAAAATCACTTAAACACATATATCTCATTGAATTCTAAAGCTATTGGGATAAAGTTCGACAAAAATACGTTTTGTGTACATTCAAATCATTTCACCAATTTTTTACGGATCGGTCCATTATTGGTCATAGCTCTCATATAACCCCATTTCCGAAAATCACTTAAAAATACATATTTCATTGTCAAATAAAGTTATCTTGATAAAATTCGACACAAATATGTTTTGTCTTTATATGAATCACTCTACGAAATTTTTTCCGGATAGGCTCCCATAAAGGGTCCACTTACGAAAATCACTTAAACGCACATATTTCTTTGAATAATAAAGCTATTTGGATAAAGTACGACTTGAATATGTTTTGTGAGCATATAAATCATTCTACCAATTTTTTTCCGGATTGTTCCATATATGGTAATAGCTCCTTCAAAAAAATCACTTAAACGCACATATTTCATTATCAAATAAAGATATCTTGATAAAATTCGACACAAATATGTTTTGTGTAAGGTCATAGCTCCTATACATATAAAGTCCACTTCCGAAAATCACCTAAGCGCACATATTTCATTAATTAATAAATCTATTGTAGTAAAATTCGACTTGAGTTTTGTTTTGGCACATAAATCATTATACGAAATTTTTTCCTTATTTGTCACAACTCCCATATAAGGACCTTTTCCGAAAATTACTCAAATGCACATTGACAATCAAAGTTATAGGGATAAAATTCGACATAAATGTGTATTTTGTATATATAAATCATTCTATGGATTTTTTTCTGGATCAGTCCATAAGTTGTCTTAGCACCAAATTTTGCAAAGTTATCTAAAAATTAGATAGTTAAATGGGTTTTAATAAAAAGTAGCTTGCAGGTGGAGGGTATTTAAGATTCGGCATAGCCGAATATAGCACTCTAACTTGTTTTATTTCTATTTCACCACACCTCCGACCCACAGATGTAAAACAAAAAAACAACTTGACGTTAAAATATATAGTTGTTGTGTAAAAAAAAAACATAAAAAATTACAACCAAAAGGATAAATACTATAAAAATACTAAAATAACAAGTTGCTAAACTAAACCATTTTAAATGTTGAAGCTTCTTTCTTGGGGTTTTCTATGAAAATAATCACTTACTTTTGAAAAAGCAACAAAAAGTTCTGTCATGTTATCACATACTTAAGTATGTATGTATATATGTTGCAGTATTTTTTGGGGGATTACTTTTTTCTCTGCATGTATTCTACCTACACAACATAGCAATGACGTATGCTCGAATTTGATAGTTCAGTACTGAACATAAGGGCAGCTTGAACAAACGTACTGGTATTATAGTTTGACTCAAGGGTCCCAAAAGAATCAAAGAAAAGTATCAGGAAAGCGTCACCATGCACTAATATATAAGCTCAATAAGCAAGGTTTAACTTATAAACGAACCACCATGCGTAGCTAAGCTATCCTACTATCTATGTATCTTATCTATCTATCTAACTAACTAACTGAACTAACTAACTAACTAACTCATAACTAACTAACTAACTAACTAACTACAACTAACTAACGAACTAACTAACTAACTAACTAACTAACTAACAACGAACTAACTAACTAACTAACTAACTAACTAACTAACTAACTAACTAACTAACTAACTACTAACTAACTAACTAACTAACTAACTACTAACTAACTAACTACTAACTAACTAACTAACTAACTAACTAACTAACTAACTAACTAACTAACTAACTAACTAACTAACTAACTAACTAACTAACTACTAACGAACTAACTAACTAACTAACTAACTAACTAACTAACTAACTAACTACTAACTACTAACTAACTAACTAACTAACTAACTAACTAACTAACTAACTAACTACTAACTAACTAACTAACTAACTAACGAACTAACTACTACTAACTAACTACTAACTAACTAACTAACTAACTAACTAACTAACTACTAACTAACTAACTAACTAACTAACTAACAACTAACTAACTAACTAACTAACTAACTAACTACTAACTAACATTAAAGATATGGTGAGAGAAACCCTTAAGTTTTTATGGGGTTACCCTAAACGAGAGCATAACGAGAAGCCTCCTCAAAACGAGCATGTCACATGATTATTACGGGCACAACTATACAAAATTCGAAGGGAGTATTTAGACGAATCTAGAGTTAGATATTAAATTAAATAAATTAGGAATTAAATTTCCTAAATTTTAATTGTAGACTAAATTAAGATTTTAAAGTATCAGTGCAATGCATACATAATGCACTCTTGCTCGAAAATAACTAATGATATGCAAACAAGACTTTATGTTAAGTTTAGGAAATTAATTGTCTGCAGAAATGTACATAGTAGTGTCTGGGGTCTTATAGCGAGATATTTGTAAAAAAAATATTTTTGGAACATTTGACCCTCATATATTTCGTTTAGCGTACATGGAAGTAGTTATGACATTTAACGCCTTAAATAAGAACACAAGACAAAACACTGAACCATCTCTCATTCAGATATCTTAAATTTCCCAGTCTTATTTTGCTAGGCTATTATGTTTAACAAATTAAAAATGGAACATGTTATGAAATAAAATTTTTAAAGAAAAAATTTTAACGTCAATATGGTCACAAAAAAATGTAACCCTAATACATAAAACATATAAGATGTTAAAATTTGTGTCAAAAAAGAAAACTAAATAAAAAAGTTGGTTTAAAAATGCTATGTATTTCGAGATTTAGCAAAGAAATGTTTTTCAGTAAAAAAACAAATTTGTTTCCTAAAATAATATTTGATGAGGCAATGATTTGTTACAAAAACAAAGCATTTCCTCACACTACTTAACAAGAGGAGACAACCTACAACTTTGTCAGTTTTTATATAACTTAAAAAAAGCTGTATTTTGAATAGAAATAGAATAACTGCAAAAATCGTTTGTATTTTGAAGATTTGTATAGACAATAATAAAACTAGTTGCATACAATATGCCTAAGCCTTCTTTGTATTAATATTGCTCGAACCTGGTCATGTCTTAATGTATATAATATTTTTGTTTTTATTAGACATAAACTATTTATAAAATATTTATTGCAAAATTTAACAAAAACTTCCAATAACCCAAAGTACTGCACACTATACAGCAGTCTTATATTTTCGTGGAAATTTTCTAATAATGCTTATTGTAACACTTGTTTATAACTTTCCGAACACAAAGTTTAAACTTTTACGAAATGAAAGAAAAACGATTTTTTTTTCTTGCTGATCTAGCACAACCATAAACGTGTGTTAGAAAAAAAGTATATTAAGTGTGAAAATAAAAGATTATAAAAAATGTAATGCATAAAACACAATAAGAACAAGTAAGAGTGTTATATTCGGCCATGCCGAATCTTATATACCCACCATCAAATCATCCTTATAAATAAACTTTGATATTATCGATGTATGTTGAATCATATGTCGATATTAATATGAACATCAGGGAAATATTTGGTAGAGGGAATTTAATAAGGGCTTAAGCATTAATTTTGTTTGATCCAATATTTATAACCATAAACTGTTTTTTTGTAAGAGTGGTTATATGGAGGGTAGAGTCAATTATGGACCTATCCTTGTCGGTTTATACAATAATTATTTGTATCTAATGTAGCTGTACTTGTATTTTTAATTCAGTCATGAGGTTTAAAATATTTATCTGAAGGGAACCGAAAATGGGTGTTTGATTAGTTATCCTCATCAAATTCAGTTGAAAACTTCCAGTTCCTATAAAACTACCGTAACGATTTTTAGTTTTTGGCTAGTACAAAACTTGTTTACGTAGATTTTCACTGCTGTAATCGCATTTTTGAGTCAGTAATGAGCGTTGAAGTCATTATCTGAAGGGGACTTTATAGGGGGGTAGGCTCAATTACAGACCGATCCTCATAAAATTTAGTGGGAGATTTTTGCTAATACGAAAATTGTTTATGTCGAAATTCGTCGATGTACTCACATTTTTGAGTCAGTAATAAGCCTTAAAGTCATTTTCTGAAGGGGACCTTATATGGGGGGGTAGGGTCAATTATGAACCGATCCTTATAAAATTTTACGAAGAGATTTAAATTCTTATAAAACACTTTTGTGCCGAATTTCGCCTCTATTGATGCTTCCCTTAGCCCGTTATGTGCGATAAAGTCATTTTCTGACGGGGACTTTATATGGGCGGTAGGGTCAGTTATGGACCTATCCTTATAAAATTTTACAAAGAGATTTAGTTTCCCATAAAATTTGTTTGTGCCGAACTTCACCGCTATTGATGGTTCTCTTAGCCAGTTATGGGCCATAAAGTCATTTTCTGAAGGGGACTTTATATGGTGGGTAGGGTCAATTATGGGCCTATCTTATAAAATTTTACAAATAGATTTAGGTTCTCATAGAATATGTTTGTGCCAAATTTCACCGCAATTGATGCTTCTCTTAGCCAGTTATGGCCGATAAAGTAATTTTCTAAAGGGGACTTTATATGGGGGTTAAGGTCAATTATGGACCGATTCTTGTAAAGTTTTACAAAGCGATTTAAGTTCTCATTAAACATGTTTGTGACAAATTTCACCGCAATTGATGCTTTTCTTAGCCAGTTATGGGCGATAAAGTCATTTTCTGAGGGGGACTTTATATGGGGGGTAGGGTCAATTATGGGCCTATCCTTATAAAATTTTGCACAGAGATTTATGTTCCCATAAAACATGTTTGTGCCGAATTTCACTGCTATTAACGCTTCTCTTATCCAGTTATGGGCGATAAAGTCATTTTCTGAAGGGGACTTTATATGGGGGGTAGGGTCAATTATGGACCGATCCTTATAAAATTCTACGAAGAGATTTATGTTTCATTAAAACATGTTTGTACCGAATTTCACCGCTATTGATGCTTTTCTTAGCCAGTTATGGGCGATAAAGTCATTTTCTGCAGGGGACTTTATATGGGGGGTAAGGTCAATTATGGGCCTATCATTATAAAATTTTACAAAGAGATTTATGTTCCCATAAAACATGTTTGTACCGAATTTCACCGCTATTGCTTCTTCTCTTAGCCAGTTATGGGCCATAAAGTCATTTTGTGAAGGGGACTTTATATGGGGGGTAGGGTCAATTATGGGCCTATCCTTATAAAATTTTACAAAGAGATTTATTTTCTCATAAAACATGTTTGTGCCGAATTTCACCGCTATTAACGCTTTTCTTATCCAGTTATGGGCGATAAAGCCATTTTCTGAAGGGGACTTTATATGGGCGATAGGGTCAATTATGGACCGATCCTTATAAAATTCTACGAAGAGATTTATGTTTCCATAAAACATGTTTGTACCGATTTTCACCGCTATTGATGCTTTTCTTAGCCAGTTATGGGCGATAAAGTCATTTTCTGAAGGGGACTTTATATGGGGGGTAGGGTCAATTATGGGCCTATCCTTATAAAATTTTACAAAGAGATTTATGTTCCCATAAAACATGTTTGTGCCGAATTTCACCGCTATTAACGCTTCTTTTATCCAGTTATGGGCGATAAAGTCATTTTCTGAAGGGGACTTTATATGGGGGGTAGGGTCAATTATGGACCGATCCTTATAAAATTCTACGAAGAGATTTATGTTCCCGTAAAACATGTTTGTGCCGAATTTCACCGCTATTGATGCTTCCCTTAGCAAGTTATGAGCGATAAAGTCATTTTCTGAAGGGGGCCTTATATGGGGGCTAGGCGAAATCGTGGACCGATATTGCCCATTTTCAATACCAAACAAACTGCATCAACTATAAGTATCTGTTCAAAATTTCAGCTCGCTAGCTACTTCCGTTTGGACTCTATCGTGTTTTCAACAGACAGACAGACAGACAGACAGACAGACGGACAGACGGACAGACGGACGGACATGGCTAGATCGTCTTAGAATCTAATAAGGACCCAGAATATATATACTTTTATGGGTCTTAGACGAATATTTCAATGTGTTACAAACGGAATGACAAAAACAATATACCCCCCATCTTTTTTGATGGTGGGTATAAAAGTAATATAATTTTTTTTTTTTTTTTTTTGCAATTCTTATGCAAAACTAACTCAACTCAATGATGATGTTACAAAAATATGTTGCCAGCAAAAAAATTTCTAACAAAAAAAAAGTTGTATATCGAAATTGTTTCAAAAAGAAAGTTGACCATTTTGCCCTGAAGTACAAAATGTTGAGTGTAAGAATAAAGTGGGCAAGAAAAAAATAACTAAATTGCAACAAAATGTTTTGCCAGAACTTGTTATATAGTTTTTCTCTTTTTTGTTTAAAGAAATGAATGTAAGAAATAAGTGATGCCATAAACGTTTATTAAGCAGAAATAAATTTAATCACGTTTAAAATAATGACAATTTTGTTCATTTTTAGTTTTTCATTAAAAAATATTATATGAAAATGCTAAATCTGCATAAAATAAAAAAAATTGCAATCTGTTTGAGTGTTTAAAACACCTATACGTATGAGTTATATTACGTAGTATTAAATTGTTTTGTATGAATTAAATATCACTCATACGTATGCTGTTAACAAAGTTAATGTAATATCAATATAAATCATATTTATGCATGAGTCATGAAACATTTAAAAAGACTTCTAACTAACTTGACTTTAACCTATTCTTTGGGCTAGTCTATGAACTAGCTCCCACACTGCTCTATGGACTTCTCTATGAAATAGTCCTTGAAGTAGTCTATAATAAGTCTAAGAATTAGTCTATGAAGAACTAATATATTAATTAGTCTATGAACTAGCCTATGAACAAATCTATAGAATAGTCTATGTACTAATCTATGGATTCGTAGACTATTATGTATTATAAATTTACATAAAATAAATAATATGCAAAAAACAAGTGGTAGTGTTATATTCGGCTGTGCCGAATCTTATACCATGGCATACCATCAAACCGTATGCTATGAAATTCGGTTCGAAGATTTAAGTTCCTATAAAAGTCTCTTATACCAAATTTCATAACTGTACACGTCTTTTTAGGTGACTCTATATGCGGCTAGGGTCAATTATGTACCCATCCTCCATAAATTTGGTAGAGAGGTTTTAAACTTATGTGTGTCGGATTTCATCGCTTTACTCGTATCTTTAAGCCAGTAATGAACTTTAAAATCATTTTTTGAAGGGGATCATATGTCAATACTCATAAAAGTCAGTAGAGAGGTTTTGGCTCATAAGAAACTTACTAATGTCGTGTTCAAACTCGTACTTTTAAGCCAGTAATGAGCGTTGGAGTAATTTTCTGAAGGGGACCTCATACGGACTAGGGTCAATTATAAACCGATCCACATAAAATTTGGTTAAGAGATTTTGGCTCGCAAGGAACTTACTTCAGTTGAATTTCATCGTCTCTTAAGGGGATCTTACATGGGGGTTAGAGTGAATTATGAACTTATACACACAAAATTTTGTAGAGAGATTTTGGCTCGTAAAAGACTTACTTATGTCAAATTTCATTGATATATTTGTATTTTGAATCCAGTAGAGTGCTTTAAAGTCATTTTCTGAAGATGACCTTATATGGGGGGAAGGGTCAATTATGGACCGATCCACATAAAATTCGGTGGAGAGTTTTTCACTTGTAATAGAACTACTTTTGATAAATTTTATCGCTATAATCGTACTTTTAATCCAGTTATGAGCTTTAGAGTAATTTCCTGAAGGGGACCTTTTAGGGACGTAGGGTCAATTATAGACCGATCCACATAAAATTTGGTAGGAAAGTTTTGGATTGAAAGTGACTTACTTGAGTCAAATGTCATCGCTATACTCGTATTTTTAAGCCAGTAATGAGCGTTAAAGTCATTTTCTGAATGGGACCATATATGGTGGGTAGGGGTCAATTAGTGACCCATCCTCATAAGATTTGGTAGGGAGATTTTGGTTCATTTATGTTGAATTCCGTCGCTATAGTAACACTTTTAAAATATATATGCGGGTTAAGGCTGTTTTACGGGAGTCAACTTGTATGGGGGCTATCCAAAAATGTGGACCGATATTTTCAATATCAAACAAACCTTACCTATAGAGAATATTTTTGGAAATTTCAAACCTCTAGCTCATTCCGTTCGGACTCTATCGTGTTTTCAACAGAGAGACGGACGCACATAGCTAGATCGACTTGGAATTTAAAAAGGACCCAGAATACATATATATACTTTTGTATAATATAATAAAATGCAATCTGTTGTAGTACTTAAAACACCTACACGTATGAGTAATATTACGTGCTATTAAATTTTTTTATGAATTAAATAGCACTCATACGTATGTTTTCGTATGTATAGAATGTGTTAAAGTTAATGTAATTTTACAATATGCAACAGGCATGTAAAATTGGAAAATACTAACTAGTCTGTGGACCAGTTTGGGACCTAGTCTATTCCATTATCTACTGATGAGTCAATGGACTAGTGTACGGACTTGTCTAATGACTAGTATTGCCTAATCTATATAGTCAATAGACAATCGTTCTGCTAATTTTTCTATGGACTAGTCTATGAACTACAGACTAGTATATCGTCACATAAAATGCAAAAGGGCGTAACAACACTTTTAAAAATTTTACAGGAAAGACAAAAAACTAAATAAAATGAAAGCTACTGTTGTTATAAAAACGATACTTTTTTTTTGCAAGTATTGTATCCCAACATCGATAAACACTTTTGGATACTACTGTACTGTACCAAGTACCTCTATTGTATTGCTTTTTAGGAGTTTCTGACTTGTAAAATTACTAATTTGTTGTTATGCCCTTATGAATTTAATTTCAATAAAGTCGTTTGAAATTTTTTGCTTGTCACGTATTTTTGCATTTTATGTGACGATATAAATCAGTTTATGGACTAAGAACAAGTATATAGTCTATGAACAAGATCATGGATAAGCTATGAACTAGTCTATGGACATGCCTGTGGATAAATCTATAAATTAGTCTATGGACATGTCTAATTACTAGTCTAAGAACTACTCCATTTACTTTTATTTAGAGAAATCTAATGATTTGTCAATGAACTATTTGATGGATTAATTAGGGGACTAGCTTGTGGACTTGTTGTTTACCGTAGGCCATGCTCAAATCTCTCGACAGGTCTATGGCCAGTCTATACACTTATTTAATTATAGGCCTAGTCCATAGATTAGTCTACTGACTTATTTGTCTTGTCTAATGACAAATCTATTGGCTATGGATTCGTCAATTGAATATTATTTAGAATATTACTATGAGTATGTAAATGTAAATGTTTATAAAGCTGAAATATAACTTAATATGTTTTATGGATACTGAGTAAATTTTCAGTATCATCAGAACTGATTTCTTTCATCCCTGATTTACTAAGAATTTTATTTACAAAATGTAGTTATTCATGCTTTAGAAATCGAACCATATCAAATATAACTCCATCAAGTATTTTTGAATACATTTGTTTATAAATTTAAATAAGAATTAAAACACATTAAACATAAGAATATTATAAAAGGAAAACTAATTTTCTGCATATGCTAGTCTAACTTGTTTCATAACATTCCTTGCACATATTTACATCTATATGTAAATATGTATATACTTACCTTCTGGAAATCTTAACTTGTTATTAACTTATTTGTATGCCATAAAATTAATTTTCTTGTAAAAACAATTTCTCCTACTACTACTTCAGTTGTTACGGCAGTAACATGTTGCTACTCAGCTCTATATACTCCTTTTTCCTTCCGTTCTGCCTTCATACTTCCGATGCTGTTGTTGTTTTTATGCTTGATGTTTGTTGTTAGCATAAACTTGTGCCTCATTTATTATTTAAGTGATGCAACATTTCATTACATAGTTAATGCTACTTATGCAACCTATACAAACTCACAGGTTTCTATCATGCTAATTTGTAATTACATGTAGCAAGGAAAACAAAAATTTTCATTTGAATTGAATTTGCAGTTATGATGAAATCAAAAAATCATATTAGATTTTTTCATATTATATAAAGTATGTATATTATAATATATTTCACAGCAGTGATTTTATAATTTGGCATAAATTAAATTTTTAGCAGGAGGTATATAAATATTTTGAGTAACACATTCGTTTTTAGAGAATTTATTAAGGATTCACCTTTCGAAAACTTTGTGATAATTTATTTACATAAGAATTTATTTAACTATCACGAATGTTTGCAGCAGTTTGTAGAGTATATTTAAAAATAATTTATTAAAAAAACGAATTTTACCTTTAATTTAGTTCTGCCGATTTCTGAAGAGATGCTATCACATTTGTTGTAGCTAAGAGCTAAAAATCCCAAATATAAATGTCTGGTTGTATGGGGGATAAGTAAAATGAAGATCTGGTTTTAACTTATTTTCTCCTTGGGCCAAAAAACACATATGATCTAAATTTCATCAAATATATTGACAATTACGACAAGGTTTACATTGACAACCAGCCAGACAGACGGACGGACGTATCTTAAGGTTGGTGTAGGACCAATATTTTAGTGCGATACAAACATCAGTACAAACACATAATACCCTCCCACTAAATTGTGGCATATTTGTCCAAGTTATAAACTAAAGTTACAAACATCAGCACAAACAGATAATACCCTTCCAACTATGGTAATGTAGGGTATAAAAACTGTTAATCTATTAAGCGGAGAGATGTTTCGGTGCTCCTGAAGCCCAATGTTTACATTAAGGGAGGGATTCTTTTATATTAGGAAGGTTACCTTAGAAAGGATGTTAATTGCAATAATAATCAACTGTTACTTTCTACAGTCTACCTGGAGAAATCAGTTCTTAAATAAAGGTAATATACACATATGTGGCTTTAATCCAGTCACTTTAAACGTTAGAAAACAAAGTTTTCGACAGATAAAAGTTCGTAATAAGACAAAACCTAATTGAATATAGAACAGGGCCTTACTAAGGACTTTAGAAACATCATTATTATTAAACAGAAATGCCTTGTTTGACTGTCTGAGGACAGATGACCTCTATGAGAGCAGAGAACTGTCCAGAAAAAACCTAATGTAACTTGGAACATTCGGAATCTGGGCAAGACTCTTCGCAAAACTCTTCAACCGAGCATCATGTTGAAAGATTTCAGTATAAAAACTGCAGACTTTTCTGTTAGCTGGTAGATAAAACAAACTTAGTAGCGGACATCAAAAATTACTATACTAAGCACATGTCTAAGGCTGATGTCAGAGTGCCTGCTACAAGCGATGCGAAGCTTTGCGCTACAAACTTTTGCTTATGTTTTCTCGCATCAAGCATCGCTTTCACTCTGACATGACACATAGGAAAACTCAAGGAAAGGTTTGATGCGCAAAGCTTCGCATTGCTTGTAGCAGGCACTCTGACATCAGCCTAACTAGAATCAATAGCCGATGCAATAGTTAGGAGAGTAGAAGATTTGAATGAAACCATGAAACCCCGCATGAACTCTCATTTCCCACCTGAAATAAAAGTTATCATAATTTAATCAATACGGGAAGAATTTTTTAATTTTAGCTTAATCCAATCATAAATGGATTACTATCTTAAACACATGTCTAACCAGAATCACAAGGCAATGCAATAGTTGAAAGAAACCATAAAACTCCTTATGGAATCTCATTTCCCATCTGCATATTCTTTAGAATATATTTTGTAGATTCTTAGAAGATTTTGTAGATCTTATTTTAAATTTCAGCTTATTCGAATCATAAATGGATTTTTGACGATTTTTTTGAAAAATGTGATACCCGAGGTAATCCGCCTACAATGACCTACATCTGTGAGTCAACTCAAAAATAGCTCAGCTCCAAACATAGGGAATTTCGTTACAATATCTTTAATATTTCCAGAGACACATAAATTTACTCTATGAATTAAATATCACTCATACGTATGTTGTTCGTACAAACATTTTTAAAGGTAG
This sequence comes from Lucilia sericata, assembly GCF_015586225.1. Taxonomy (NCBI): domain Eukaryota; kingdom Metazoa; phylum Arthropoda; class Insecta; order Diptera; family Calliphoridae; genus Lucilia; species Lucilia sericata. Next base: position 34,291 of record NW_023996016.1, on the reverse strand, counting down.
TATGCATCAGAAAAAGACTAATTAAGTCTAATATAACCATCAGTTGTTATAACTCTCATGGTCCAAGGTGTAAGAATTTTGCACATTATAAAGCTGCACTATTGCACTAGTTTCAACTCAATGATTTTCTGTGTTGGATAACCGACTTTTAGTTTGGGTAAACACGATTGTAAGCTTTTAGAGGATTCTAAACGAGTAAGCACCAATACATGTAAGCTCTCCAGATGGTAACGGAATACTACAACTGAACCCCCGAAAAGGGCTTTTGACTTCATAATTATGTATCTCGATGAAAGTTCGCACAATTAAGTTTTATACAAGCCTTGATGAGCTTGCCGAATTTCGAAATGTTCGGACTTCATTTGACCCTTGCCCCCTTCAGAAAGTGACTTGAATATCTGCAATTCATTTATTAGCATTGCTATTGCAACGAAATTTAGCACAGAAAAATATTATATATATTATATAAATATTATATGATTATAAATCTATCCAGCCCATTTTATCGGGATCGGTCCACATTTGCTCCTATCCCCCATATAAAGCATCTTTTAGAAAATAAGTTCTTCGTCAATAAATTGCTTAAATAAATCGAGATCAAGGTAATATTCAAGATAAATGCTTTATGATGAAAAATAAATCACATTTAATATTCATAACTGGTGTAGGGTATCATATAGTCGGCCAAACCCGACTATACTTTCTTACTTGTTTTTTTTTTTTTTCATAAACAGATCGTCCTGCGTCTCCTGTCGGGAGATATATCGTCAATATAACTCTTAATAATTAAATGTTGTTTTGTATGATTCAAAACGATCGACCTTTCCTAATTATTTCATTTGCATTTTCGTTTATAATTTAAAATTTAATTTAACACTGTTTTTTTAATTACCCAAATGATGACGACATGTTAATCCATATTTCATCAACCCTACTTTAGAATAATATCCTTTATCATGTCATGTATATTGTAATAATAATTTGCTGGTATTATTATGGTCGATTTTTTTGTTAGCAAGTTAATTATAATTATGTATGAATTTTATTAATAATAATTAGACTGAATAAATGTTGACAACAAAAGTATTATAAATAATTTCTGCGTTTAATATTTTAATCATACTGATTATAATAATGTGTGAGTAGGATTTAAAAATGTCTTAATTAAGTGAGGAAAAATATAGTAAACAAATACGAGGGTAGAAAGAAAAGTATAAGCAATAGTGTATCCATTTGTTAATAATATTAGTTGCTCTGTGTTAAACTTTCATCATAGATTCATTCATATATATTTTTATATTTAGTTTTGCATCATTATATTACATATATTAGACAGTTTTCTTACGAAAATAAATTTTCGTAAAAACCTGACGTTTCATGTTTGTTAACATTAACTTCAACAGTTTTGAGATTTATAGTTTTTCTATTAAACCCCAATCACTTTTAATATTTCACCTTGTATATAAAATACGCACACGTACACTCTCCTACATATACATATATATCTTGACTTCAGTTGCATTTATACATACATACATATGTATGTATGTTTGCTAGTCTTATGTATTGAGTATTGTTGCATTATTATTGCATTTTATTTTTCATGCCACGTCTACACCATTTTGGTTCACAAAATTTATAACATTTTGCTGGCAAAAGTATCACATTTTCATTTCTGATGAAAGTGCATTTACGTACTCATCGTAGAGACTACGTGCATCCATTATATTCGAATTCGTAACATAAACTTTCCATCCATATAGATAAATTTTTAGTGACATTTATTGAATGATACACTAGCGCGTTGCATACAATGTTATAGATACCATAGCATTTTCTTTTTCATACGAGATAAAATTACATGAGATACAATATCAGCAGACAGTATATTTATTAAGTGAAAAAAGGAATATAAATTTTAACATGAAAAATGCGTTTAAAAGTCAATGAGAAAAGAGCGAAAAGTGTAAGAATGATTAATTTTCTAAATAAGTAATATATGAATTTAACTAGTTTTTTATACCCTCCACCACCATCAGTGGTGATAGAGGGTATATATAAGTTTGTCATTCCGTGTGTAACACCAAGAAATATTCATCTAAGGCCCAACAAAGTATATATATTCTGGGTCCTTATGAAATTCTGAGTCGATTTAGCAATGTCCATCTGTCCGTCCGTCCGTCCGTCTGTCTGTCTGTGTAAAACACGCTCACGTTAAAACGAAGCTATATAATTTAACCAAATTCACCCAAAATATTCATTATTATCCGGTAAAGTTTGGTTTTGAAAATGAGAAAATCGGTTCACATCGGGAAAAGTTATGAATCAAAATTTAAAACAACTCCGAAAAAAATAAGCATTTTTTACACATTCTGATGTAATTTTCTCGAAAACTGTGCAAGATAATGAAAGTCATCATACATTCGTTTCTACACAATATCTTGATTACTGCTGAAAATTGCCAGAATCGGTCCATAATTTCATATACCTCCCATACAAAAGTACATATTCCCGGAAAATGAGTTTTTTGTTAATAACATCCGTCAGAATGTTGATATCTTCACAAAATTTTACAAATTAAAATCTTATGTCAATAGAATTCATTGAGAGAAAAAATTTTCTGCATCGGTCCATAATTGGACATAGCTCCAAGGTCCCCTCTCGAAAATCATTTAAACGCGCATAACTATTTACTAAATTAAGATATCCATATAAAATTTGGTACAAGTATTGCTCACATACACAGAAATATTATTATGGAAGTTTTTTCCGATCGGTCCATAATTGGTCATAGCTCCCATACAAGGTCCCCTCCCGAAAATCACTTAAACTCATTACAAAATATTGATATCCATACATTTAGCACAAATATTGCTCTTATATACATAAATTACACTATAAAATTGTTTTGCAATCGGTCCATATTTGGTCATAGCTCTCACTAGGTCCCCTCTAGAAAATCACTTAAATGCACAATATTCATTGCCAAATAATGATGTAGATACAGAATTTTTAAATGTCTTTATATACATAATTGGTGATAGCTCCCATACAAGGTCCTTTTACGAAAATTACTTAAACGCACATTACTCATTACCAAATAAAGCTATTGATACAAAATTTGGCACAAGTATTAGTTTGGTATACAAAAATTTTTTCACGATCGGTCCATAACATGGGTGCGGTCGGCCCCATGCAAGTGTCCCTTCAGAAAATCACTTGAACACACATTACTTATTACTAAATTACGATATAGATACAAAATTTGACTGAAATATAGCTTTTATGTACAGAAATTTTGCTTAAATAATATTTTACGATCGATCTATAATTGGTCTTATCTCCCATACTATGTCCTGCACCCTAAAAGCAATTTAACCGTATTCAACTAATTGCATTATCAATTTGTGTAGAACCAAATTATATACATATATGTATTTTGAAAATCCTTAAATCTTTCACACACATGCATACATGCACATTATTAAATATCGTTAAAGAATATCTAAGGGCGTTATTTGTTTTGTTTGTAATGTTCAACAAATCTTGGAATTGTAACAGATTTAATGTGTTTAAATCTTGGGGTTTTTCTAATTAAGACATAAGAAAACTTATTTCTACAAATATTTGATCAATTAAAAAAGTATTAATATAAAAGTAGCTGGTGGAGGGTATTTAAGATTCGGCTCAGCCGAATATAGCACTCTAACTTGTTTTTTTTATTGTACATTGCATTAAAGGTGGTTTTCAAGGATTCTTTTAAACTGGAAAGAATTTATACAAAAGTTATGAAAAACAAACTATAACGTATTTTCAGCTCCACCTTATCTGTTCATTTCCCATAACAAATATTTTTAACCCACCGAGAATACTAGTACAAAACCCATACCAATGCAATGTTCATACACTTTTCCAAATCAAAATTTCTTAACAATAAACACATAAAAAAGTTTACGCCAAGCAGAAGCAGTATAAAAAAATCACAGCACCAAAATCTTGCTAAAATTTTAAAAACAAAATACTCTACATAACAGTTGAAATTTGAAAATAACAACCTGGTTTCATTAAATACTATAGAGAGACAAAACGACATCTGAAATTTAGCACATGTATGGATTTATAAAAAAAATTAAGAACAACTTCTATTTTTGTTTTTTTTTTTTTTTTTTTTTTTTTTTAATAAGATTTATTGTTAAAAATATTGTTATCATTTCTTTAGCACAAGAGCTAAAGAAAAAAGTAAAAGTTTTCCTCTGAGAAAATAAGAAACAATAGAAAAATATATTTCAAATAAAAATTTAACAAACAATAGCAACCTCTCGGCAAGCAACAAGAAAAAGGAGCCTGTAAAATACAAAACACAAACTTAAACCTACACGAAAAAATACTTCCGGCGATTGTTTGATTTAAAGTAAAAAAAAAAGTTCCTTAGAAAAGTATACCACCCACATTTTAACAAAACACAAAATATTAATTGTGTCAATATTTTCTTATATATGCTTCAAAGAAAAGTACACTTCATGTTTAAAGTTTAAATAGATGAAAAAACAAGAATATACTTTTGGCGTAGGATTTAAGAGTGGGACAGTGTCTACAGTCCGACTACAAATACTATTCTAGGACAAAAGCCCCAATCCTTATAAAACTACATCTTTAACTAGTCACAATACAATACTCTAGCCGGACCACATCGGCAATTCTAATCATATTAATAACTCGACTCTTATCAGATTATAGCCTTTATTCTGATCATATCACAATAGTTATTCGTGTCAAATTATAGAATCCAAACTTGTCAGACAACAGCCCCTACTCTAGCAAAACTGCAGCGTCAACCTGGTTTGCTATAGTTAGACCGCATACTCTATCCCCGTCAGACTATTTCCTGTATTGTAGTCAAACTTAAGCCTATACTCTAGTCAAAAAATACACCTAAGTAGTTTAACTAGTTAAAAAAGATCTCATATAAAGACTCTCTTTAATCAGAATTCTATTCTAATCATACTATACAAGTGATACTATTGAATCAGACTGAAGCTAATCTATTCGGACACTAGTCTCTACTCTAATCAAAATACAGTCTCTAATTTAGTCAGACGTCAGCCTCTGTCGTAATCAGATTAGAGACCATTCTCTAATCACACTATAGACTAAGGATGTCAAACTATAGCTTATGTCCTAGTTAGGCAACAATATCTACACTAGTCAGACAATTCAGACCATATCAGACCTTTAGTCAAGATGTTGAAGTGCTTTACGTGAACATAATTCACATTTTGAATAGATTAGAGAAACTATTTACTTTAGTCAAGATGTCGAAATGCTTTACGCGAATATCTGCCACGTTAACCTCTGCCCTAATCAGATTAGAGACCATTCTCTAGTCACACTATAGACTAAGAATGTCAAACTATAGCTTATGTCCTAGTTAGGCAAAAACAACATCTACTCTAGTCAGACAAGTCAGACCATTACGTGAACATCATTCACATTTTGGACAGATTATAGAATCTATTTACTTTAGTCAAGATGTCGAAGTGCTTTACGTGAACACCTGCCGCGTTAACCTTATTTCTCGATGGTACTTCTTCAACTACAAGGTGAGCTGACTAAATGACCACCGCCCCATTTGTTCCACCGGTTCATGTATTGAACATAACTGGACATTCATTCGACACACTCATAGAGAACAACATCCGACACACTTACTATAGGTATACATTCTGTATAATATACGCTTAACACCAACGCATTTACAACGCTTAGTCCCAAAGTCACACGTCTGTGGGGTATCTGTTGTCTCGGCAACTGCACTCATTCTCTTCCTACAAACACCACGTGCATCCCGAAGGGACCTTGCCAATAAATGGGACAAGGCAAAGTCCGAAACTCAGCCCTGCTATCTACCGGTTCCCATGGTACCAGATTATGTCGTTCTCCGGTTCGACACAATGTCAAATAATTTCAAGGAAAGACCGAGGATACATTTGATCATCACTAGTTTACCAGTCGCGGCAGACTAGAAGTAAACTGTTAGCACTTCTTTGCCCTTGGATAACACCAACATTGTGTCTTTTATAAAGGTAACATGCCCTCGGCCTGATTTACTAAAAAGATTCTATTTTAATCAGACTTTAGTCCATAATCTGGACAGCCCTAAGCCATTTTATAGACAGCCTCTAATCAAGTCAAGCTACTGCCTCTACCCAACATCTAACCCAGTCAAACTACCGACACTTTTCAGACTACAGACTACCCGTTTTATTCCAAAGCCTCTACTCTAGTCAGATAACATCCATCCCAGTCAGTCTTTGCCATTCCTTCGAATTCATTCTATATATTCAAATTTTCCTACAGATATCTTCGGCTTGTAGTCGCAGTCTCAACTCCAGTGAAAAAAATGCCTCCACTTCAGTCTAGCTGGCACCTACAATAAACTTCAACTGCAGTTATAACACTTGACAGGTTGCAGTCCCATATCCTTCAGTCCGATTATAGCCTCCAATATTCAACAATAGCCTAACTCTAGTCCGGGTTATAGCCTATAAATAAGTCAAGTTCAAAGTTACTCAGATACTAGCATGTACTCTAGTATGACTATGGTACGGATATTATGGCGAGATTATGGGTTCTACTTTAGACAGTATCTCTCCTTCAATATAGTCGGACTACAACTGCTAATCTCGTGATATTATATCATCTACTATAGTAGAATATAGCATCTACTTTAGTCAGTAGCAGAATATAGCATCTCTTTTAATCTGCCTTTACTCTAGTCCGACAATAAATCATCTAATATAGTGAGATTATAGCAACTACTTTATTCAGACTATAACTTCTACTATTGTTTATTTCCTAGTCAGACTAAAGCCTTAAGGCTCTCTATAAACTATTAAGACTATAGTTTATACTCCAGATAGACTAAGCCTTTACTCTGCTCTTTTAAAACTACAGCCTCTTCGTATGTCAGACTTTAGCCTCCACTGTAGTCTTCAATTAATCAATCAATTCAGATTACAATCTCTATTCTACACAGACTCCTCCTCTAACGTAATAACTCTATAGCAACTACTCAAGTTGGACTGCATATCTCATTCTAGTCATATTATAGTTAATTATATATCATCTAATCAATTCCGCTTCAAACAGACTTTTAACTCTAATATCGTTACTCTATTGCTCCTCCTTAATCCAGACTATTGCCTCTAGACTAGCCCAACTATAGCATATTCCCTAGTTAGATTTCAGCCTCTCCTCTAGCCAGAGAGTAGAGACATTATATACTGCTTCAGAGATATAGCATCTAATAAAGTCAGATTTAGCTTCTAATTTAGTCACTCCGTGTCCTTTACCATTGTGTCCGACTGAAGACAGATTATAGCTTCTACTTGAGTCACACATACTACAGCATTTAATATATTCGAAGTAAAACCACTACTGTAGTCAAACACAATTTATTTTTTTAAACTACAGGCCTTTACATTGTCGCTACTTAAATCTGAACCAGTTTTCTTATATCAACTCATAACCTAAATTTTTTGTAGATCAGCACCATATTCATAACAATTGCCAAAAACAAGCAAAATACCAACTTTTTTTTTATAAATTTATCTTAAACAATTTGTGCTTTTTTAAGTTTCCCTACTTCGTATATTGATAAAAGGGAAACAAAATCTATGTATTTCATCTACTTTAAATGAAACAAAAAGATATCCTTTAAAGCCTTTTGTGACTTATGCAAATTTCTAAAGACAACAGAAAAAGACCTCCTTACTAAAACCTTCATTGTTCAGTCATTTATTAAATTTGTGTCAAAAAATAATAATAATGAAAAAAACTTTATTTAATCATGTCAAAAAGGAATATACTATATAGTATACAAAAGAAAACGTTTCTATGTATTATGTATGTATTGTACATATGTGTAAATGTATGGGTAGTTGTGTATGTGCCAAAGTCCCTAAGGCAATAATAACACTTATATTTATACCCTACACCACTTTAGTGGGGAGGGTATATTGGATTTGTGCTGATGTTTGTAACATATAAAAATATTCGTCCTAGACCCACCTTAAAGTATACCAATCGGCTTAGAATCGTTTTCTGAGTCGATTAAGCTATGTCCGTCCGTCCGTCCGTCTGGCTGGCTGGCTGGCTGGCTGGCTGGCTGTCCATGTAAACCTTGTGCGCAAGCTACAGGTCGCAATTTTCAAGATAATTGGATGAAATTTGGCACGCACGTTTTATTTGACCCAAGGACGAAGCCTATTGAAAATGGTTAAAATCGGTCCATTATTTCACCTAGCCCCCATAGAACAGAACCCCCCGAAAAGGGCTTCTGAGCTCATAATTATGTTAAATATACAGATATATCGATAAAATACGGCATAACTAAGTTTAATAGAAGTCTTGATAACCCTGCTAAATTTCATAAAGATCGGGCCCCATTTGACCCTAGCTCCCATACAAAGTCCCCTTCTGAAAATTACTTGAATGTCCCAAATTAACTTATAAACACAAATATTGCGATGAAATTCAGCACAATAAAATATTATGTAAATATAAATATATTCACAATATTTTATCGGGCTTGGTCCATATTTGCCCCTAGCCCCCATATAAAGCCTCTTTCAGAAAATTAGTTTTTCATAAATAAATTGCTTAAATGTATCGGAACAAGGGAATATTGAAGATAAATGCGATATTATGAAAAATAAATCACATTTAATATTCATAACTGGTGTAGGGTATCATATGGTCGGCCACGCCCGACTATACTTTCCTACTTGTTTTATTTAACAATAAGGTTTTCTTTTGTTTATTATCTATTGTTTATTTTCGTTATTCCTTACTGATTTGTTAATAATATTACGCCTTAATATAGACAATGATTTTTGCCGAACAAAAAAAAAACACATCTACAGAAACAATACCCAAAAGTATGCCATACATAAGAATGTATTTGCTTAGCCCAAATGTATGCTTAAATTTTTCATTTGAGTTCATTATCAGCTCAAATGAATAGAAAGGAAATTTGCAAAAGTTTTCATTAATGAATTAAATTTTAAATGAGAAAAATTAAAGCTTTCTTCTAAGGATGTGGAAAATGTTGGAAAATCTTAATATACAGTCCCCATAATTTGTATTTAAAACGAATTAAATTAAATAAAAACATACGGTTTCAATAAAACTTTAAATTTCTAAACCCTTTTAAATAATGGTTGATTAATTCTAAAAATAAAATATGCCGTCAACTACTTTTTTCCCCCCATTTCTTCATCTATGTTCGCACTTATACATATGTAAGTACACACATATATAAAATGTTGTTGGAAAACAAAAGAACCCATTTAAAATAGTCATCAATATTCTTGTTTTTAAAACCATTTAATAGTTGTGTTAAATGTTGCTGCAACCTTTTTCAAAATTTACATTGATTTTTATACCCTACACCACTTTAGTGGGGAGGGTATATTGGATTTGTGCTGATGTTTGTAACATATAAAAATATTCGTCCTAGACCCACCTTAAAGTATACCAATCGGCTTAGAATCGTTTTCTGAGTCGATTAAGCTATGTCCGTCCGTCCGTCCGTCCGTCTGGCTGGCTGGCTGGCTGGCTGGCTGGCTGTCCATGTAAACCTTGTGCGCAAGCTACAGGTCGCAATTTTCAAGATAATTGGATGAAATTTGGCACGCACGTTTTATTTGACCCAAGGACGAAGCCTATTGAAAATGGTTAAAATCGGTCCATTATTTCACCTAGCCCCCATAGAACAGAACCCCCCGAAAAGGGCTTCTGAGCTCATAATTATGTTAAATATACAGATATATCGATAAAATACGGCATAACTAAGTTTTATAGAAGTCTTGATAACCCTGCTAAATTTCATAAAGATCGGGCCCCATTTGACCCTAGCTCCCATACAAAGTCCCCTTCTGAAAATTACTTGAATGTCCCAAATTAACTTATAAACACAAATATTGCGATGAAATTCAGCACAATAAAATATTATGTAAATATAAATATATTCACAATATTTTATCGGGCTTGGTCCATATTTGCCCCTAGCCCCCATATAAAGCCTCTTTCAGAAAATTAGTTTTTCATAAATAAATTGCTTAAATGTATCGGAACAAGGGAATATTGAAGATAAATGCGATATTATGAAAAATAAATCACATTTAATATTCATAACTGGTGTAGGGTATCATATGGTCGGCCACGCCCGACTATACTTTCCTACTTGTTTTTATTATTTTCTTTTTTTCTTCACACATACATATATATATATATATATATATATATATATATATATATATATATATATTTTTTTTTTTTTTTTTTTCATTTTTTCTGCAGCTTAAAGAACAATTTATACAACCGAAAGTGTCGAAAAATAATTGACAAATTTGTCACTTTTTTCTATTTGACAGTTTTGTTTTTATTTCTTTTAATTTTTTACAGCTATTGTATTTTATTTCAATCCTTAATACGACTTGTAGTTGTAATAGTTGTTTGTGTGAAATGGATAAATGGAAGAAATAGAGGAGGTAGGCAATGTGATACGCTATAAGCAGGCTATGGAGTCTATTTAGTTCAGAATATATATAGTTTACAGTAACCACCACAAATTTTAGCCTCTACTGTAGTGAAACACTATTAATTTTTTTAATAACTATTAGAGCCCTGCATGAGTAACTCTATTTGCTACACACAATGAGTGACTCATTGCTTTGCACTCAACTCATTGTTTGTTTAGAATAGTATTTACAAAGTTTTGTTATACTCAAACGTTGTGAGTACTATCAAGTGAATGTGCAACTACATTCAAATCGAGCGAGTAAACAATTTGTTTATGTTAAAACAATACAAAATAGATTGTTTGAATCGAATGAATCGATTCAAACTTTTTCTTGAATAAATGGTGAAAATTTTGAATGCTGTTAAAACTAGTTCCTGTGGCCCGAATTCGCTGAAATTTGGTAGTCTTGAGTACAATTAATGACAAGATAATATTATGTTCGAATATTCGAAATTAAGTTCGAAAATTCGAAGTTATGTTCGAAAAATTTTTTATGCTTTTAAATTATTCTTTGAGTCCAAAAAACTAAAAAAAAATTTTCGAAAATTCGAACTCATGTTCGAAAAAAATTTAAAGCTGATAAAACCAGTTTCCGTGGACCAAATTGGCTGAAATTTGGCAGTGTTAAGTACAGTTGATGACCCTACTATATTATCTTCGACTATTCGAAATTAAGTTCGAAAATTCGAAGTAATATTCAAAAATCTGTTAATTTGTCGAACTTAAAAATTGTTTTGCTTTCACTCGATTCACTCACTGTATACTACTTGAATTGAATCACACAAACACTCTCATTACTTGTTTCGTTTGAATTGAGTATTGACTAACATTCCTTATTTTCAAATATACTATTCATTTCATTCATAAAACAATGAGTGAGTCAAACACAGTGTTTGAAAAAAATCAAATGTTTTAATATATTATTTAAGTCACTCATGCAGGGCTCTAATAACTATCGGCAATTAACTAACTAACTAACTAACTAACTAACTAACTAACTACTACTAACTAACTACTAACTAACTAACTAACTAACTAACTAACTAACTAACTAACTAACTAACTAACTAACTAACTAACTAACTAACTAACTAACTAACTAACTAACTAACTACTAACTAACTAACTAACTAACTAACTAACTAACTAACTAACTAACTACTAACTAACTAACTACTAACTAACTAACTAACTAACTAACTAACTAACTAACTAACTAACTAACTAACTAACTAACTAACTAACTAACTAACTAACTAACTAACTAACTAACTAACTACTAACTAACTAACTAACTAACTAACTAACTAACTACTAACTAACTAACTAACTAACTAACTAACTAACTAACTAACTAACTAACTAACTAACTAACTAACTAACTAACTAACTAACTAACTAACTAACTAACTAACTAACTAACTAACTAACTAACTAACTAACTAACTAACTAACTAACTAACTAACTAACTAACTAACTAACTAACTAACTAACTAACTAACTAACTAACTAACTAACTAACTAACTAACTAACTAACTAACTAACTAACTAACTAACTAACTACTAACTAACTAACTAACTAACTAACTAACTAACTAACTAACTAACTAACTAACTAACTAACTAACTAACTAACTAACTAACTAACTAACTAACTAACTAACTAACTAACTAACTAACTAACTAACTACTAACTAACTAACTAACTACTAACTAACTAACTAACTAACTAACTAACTAACTAACTAACTAACTAACTAACTAACTAACTAACTAACTAACTAACTAACTAACTAACTAACTAACTAACTAACTAACTAACTAACTAACTAACTAACTAACTACTAACTAACTAACTAACTAACTACTAACTAACTAACTAACTAACTAACTAACTAACTAACTAACTAACTAACTAACTAACTAACTAACTAACTAACTAACTAACTAACTAACTAACTAACTAACTAACTAACTAACTAACTAACTACTAACTAACTAACTAACTAACTACTAACTAACTAACTACTAACTAACTAACTAACTAACTAACTAACTACTAACTAACTAACTAACTAACTACTAACTAACTAACTAACTAACTAACTAACTAACTAACTAACTAACTAACTAACTAACTAACTAACTAACTAACTAACTAACTAACTAACTAACTAACTAACTAACTAACTAACTAACTAACTAACTAACTAACTAACTAACTAACTAACTAACTAACTAACTAACTAACTAACTAACTAACTAACTAACTAACTAACTAACTAACTAACTAACTAACTAACTAACTAACTAACTAACTAACTAACTAACTAACTAACTAACTAACTAACTAACTAACTAACTAACTAACTAACTAACTAACTAACTAACTAACTAACTAACTAACTAACTAACTAACTAACTAACTAACTAACTAACTAACTAACTAACTAACTAACTAACTAACTAACTAACTAACTAACTAACTAACTAACTAACTAACTAACTAACTAACTAACTAACTAACTAACTAACTAACTAACTAACTAACTAACTAACTAACTAACTAACTAACTAACTAACTAACTAACTAACTAACTAACTAACTAACTAACTAACTAACTAACTAACTAACTAACTAACTAACTAACTAACTAACTAACTAACTAACTAACTAACTAACTAACTAACTAACTAACTAACTAACTAACTAACTAACTAACTAACTAACTAACTAACTAACTAACTAACTAACTAACTAACTAACTAACTAACTAACTAACTAACTAACTAACTAACTAACTAACTAACTAACTAACTAACTAACTAACTAACTAACTAACTAACTACTAACTAACTAACTAACTAACTAACTAACTAACTAACTAACTAACTAACTAACTAACTAACTAACTAACTAACTAACTAACTAACTAACTAACTAACTAACTAACTAACTAACTAACTAACTAACTAACTAACTAACTAACTAACTAACTAACTAACTAACTAACTAACTACTAACTAACTAACTAACTAACTAACTAACTAACTAACTAACTACTAACTAACTAACTAACTAACTAACTAACTAACTAACTAACTAACTAACTAACTAACTAACTAACTAACTAACTAACTAACTAACTACTAACTAACTAACTACTAACTAACTAACTAACTAACTAACTAACTAACTAACTAACTAACTAACTAACTAACTAACTAACTAACTAACTAACTAACTAACTAACTAACTAACTAACTAACTAACTAACTAACTAACTAACTAACTAACTACTAACTAAACTAACTAAACTAACTAACTAACTAACTAACTAACTAACTAACTAACTAACTAACTAACTACTAACTAACTAACTACTAACTAACTAACTAACTAACTACTAACTAACTAACTAACTAACTAACTAACTACTAACTAACTAACTAACTAACTAAACTAACTAACTAACTAACTAACTAACTAACTAACTAACTAACTACTAACTACCTAACTAACTAAACTACTAACTAACTAACTAACTAACTAACTAACTAACTAACTAACTAACTAACTAACTAACTGACTAACTAACTAACTACTAACTAACTAACTAACTAACTAACTAACTAACTAACTAACCTAACTAACTACTACTAACTAACTAACTAACTAACTAACTAACTAACACACTAACCAACTGTTACAGTAATACAACAATATTTCGATTACAGCCTCTAGTGGAGTCAGGCAATATCTTCTACAACAGTAGTCTAATGATAAAAGATTATCCCTTACATCATTCTTAATTCTACTCAGATGAGATTGATTTAGGTTATGGGATACGCTACATTCAGACTACACCATCATTTTAGTTACGTGAGAATATTGTTTAAACTCTTCACTATAATTTGACTATGGCCTCTGCACTAGTCAGATTAGAGACTATACATTATTCAGGCTATAGCCTCAACTATAATTAGATTATAGTCTCTTCAATTATTAAATTATAGTCACCTATCAGTCAGACTGCAGACTCTACAATAATCAGACTATAACATCTACAATAGTCAGATTATAATATTTAGTCATTGCCTGCTATAGTCACGATACAGTAGATACGTACTTTAATCAGATTTAGTCTCTAGTCTTTAGTATAATCACTCTATTGTTTTCATAATAGTTTCATAATAGCCTCCACAATAGTCAGACCGCTATAACCAGATTACATTCAATAGAACAGGCAGCTTATAGCCTATACTATAGTTTGACTATAGTCCACTTAATAGTCATAATTTAGACTTAGTTGGCTTCAAACAATATTCCCTACTAAATATAAACAGACTACAAGTTGTGGACTATATCATCCGTAACGGTCATACTAATGTCTTTATAGCAATAAAACAATAGTCACTATATAGTCAGACTACCATCAGGTTTTTACTCTCTACTTCTCTATTCTGACTATAGACAAATCATACTATACTTTCTACTATATTTAGATTAAATTCTTTACTATAGTCTAACTATAGTCAAAAAGTATGTCATATCTTAAAAAAAGTCTTAAATGCCACACCTTTTCTTTAAAATAAAAAAATCGGAATAAATATAAAAAGCAACCAAAAATTCGTAAATTGTGTATATTCTGTCCCTTGAATATATGTACGTATGTTTGTGCACTTCACTAAATTGCTTTTTTCCACAATTTGCGGTTTATTTTTTCCCCCTCAACTACTTCATCTCTCAAACCATCGTCTTCATTACGATTTAGCTGCTCTATCACCACCTCTCTTATGGTGGTTCTGAATATAAATCTATGAAGTAGTATTGCAGTAGTCATCAATCTTGAATAGTTTTCATTTCTGAGTATTTCTAACTGACTACACTTTTAAACACATTCAAACACTCGTATTTGTGTGTAAACTCTTGTTCGAGAGAGAGAGAGAGAGAGAGAGAGAGCAAAAAAGGATTTCTATTGATTTCATGAAAAATAAACGTTTTTAATACGTTAAAAAAGAAAATTATCAGAGAAAAACAATTTTTTTACATTTTTATTTTCTTCACTATGCAGAAAATTGGTTTTTTTGTGTGTGTCTGTGTATTTTGGATTTATATAAAAATATTAAGACGATTGAATGCGCAACTTAAACCCTATTAAAGGTGGTTGGTTGTTGGTTCAACTGCTATTACTGCGGCTACAAAAATAAATGAATAATCATTTGGTAATAAATCAATTTGTTTGAATTGACAATGTAGTTTAATTTTAATGGGTTGATGGAATGTATGTCTGTGTGGGTGTGTTTATGCTGCTATTGTTAATATATAGTCATGCAAATTTGATTTTTTTTTGCTGTGTTATTACAAAGGTATAGATATATGGGCATTCAATCAAAAGTTGACATCGTATCATTGTTAAAATCGAATTTGATTGATAACAATTACGTATGTAATTTAAGTAGATTAAATAATGCTTAATTTCAAACTTAAATTTTATATTAAACGAATATTACTTTTATTGGTTGTGAACATCGACTGGTCGCTTTTGTCTGCTATTAAGTAAACAGTCTCCAGACAAAGATCACGATTCCAGCAAGTATGTATAAATATTATCTCTCATTTAAAAAAAAAAATTATTTTAGTCTGCAAAGACCTTAAGTATTTAAAACTGAGATATACTTTATTTGTTAAGATAATAATGATTTTCAGTAAACTTTTCTCATAAAGAAAATTTTAGAAACAAAAACAAACAAATTTCTTAACAATAATTTTTGGGTCAAAACTAACTTAACAAATGCATTTTGTAAGTATGATAATATGAAAGAAATATACATTAATCAATATGACAAATAATTTTATGCATTTGAAATACATTATGAACGGAAACGTATTCGCACACATATACATAAATGAAAATACTCAAAATTTGCGTGAGAGATAGAGACGAATCCCAGAAATTCGTGGTGAATGTCTTAGATAATTCTGTTTAAACTTGATATCTGCTATGGTTAGGTTGATAGGAGGATGTATTCTACATTAAATTCAAAGAAATACACAAAGGACACTATTTGGAATGTTATTTCTTGTTTTGTTAATGAAGGTATTATTGTCGAATGAAACTTACTTTACATTCAGGAAACTGAGTTTCTAAGGAATTTCCAATTAGTGTTTGTGTGGGATATTATATCCGGAATAATATTTGGGTCTAATTTCTAAGAAAGCCTGAGAAGGACAAAGAATGTGCTCCAGTGTTTCTCAGTCCTCCCCACATGCTCACCACTCTCAAACATTTGGGTCTAATTTCGAAGAACTGAGAACAACAAAGAAAGCCTGAGAATGACAAAAAAAGGGCTCCAGAGTTTCACAGTTCTTACCACACGCTCTACATTTGTCAGAATGCGCACATCCAATTTTGCTGAGTACATAATCCTATGATTCCACTCAAAAGACGTACCATATACTAACCTCAGACGTGCTAATTATGAGAAGGCTTTGAATGGTTGCTTTCCTTTTAAAGCAAACATATTTGTTCTTTCGTTGCTAACTACTCCTGATTAGCCTACTACCCATATGATGCAAAGCTTGCCTCTGAGAGAATTCGATTAAAACTTTCCTACAATCCATTGCGGTATGTAGACTCCTCGGTGTAGCCTGAAATAGATATTGATGCAGTGCGTACTTTTGTTAGCTCTGCGTTATACTTATCTTTGTTAGCTCTGCGTTATCCTTATCACTTTCCCAATTTTGTAAAGGACCACTGCTTTGTCTTCTGGTGAGTGAATGTTTAACTCCTTGCTTTTCGGATTTGACTCCTCAACGTTACATGTATTGACTGTATTACTGTGGGTGCAAACTAATGATCTTCCATGTCCTTGCTGGGGGTTATTTTAACATCCTTATCAATCGTCAACTTACAAATTTTGAAATGGCAGCTTTAAAGGTGAAATAAACCCTATCATTATTCCAGGGATTCAAGACAAGCCATTGAGTTCTGGTCGATACCTATTACAAGTACAGTTCTCTTAGATTCTTCTTTCCTTTAAAATACATGCACGGCCAGTTCAAAAGTTTAGCTTCCAAGAATTTCAAATATGCGCTAATTAGCACCGACGGATCTTCTTTGCGTGTCCCAATTTAACGCCGGCCCAGAGAGAGCGAAATACCTTCCTCCAAGTTCTTCAGGGTGCCAGAACATTGGTGAGAAGCCAACATCACGTCCGTGCTGAACTCGCAGCTTAAGCTCTTTCTTTATTATTTCCCTTTGAATTGGTTATGTGGTCCACTATCTTATTGTTGAGCAGATCTTCCGCCTTATTCTGCTGGTCTATCGGGATTTTGTCGGTATTTACGATAGTCAGACTATTGTCTTCAGACTAAAATCTCTACTTTGCAACTCAGGACCAACTAGACTATAGTCTTAAGTCTCTACTATAACACAGTCAGAAAATGGTGTAGAGAAATTAAGCTATTATCTCTACAATGACTATAGTCCGTACTATGGTCTGATTATAGTATCTACCATAGTTAGATTATAGCTGTAGAATAGCCTATACTCTTGTCTAAATATAGTTAGAAAATTAGTTAGACTACAGTCACAGTTATAGTCTGAAGTTAGTCTTAACTATAGTCTCTACATTTGGTGAAATCTCAAACTCATCCACATCACGCTCTCTATTTGTTATTTGCCCTTTAAAACGATTGCGTCGTTCATTATCTTATTGTTGACCAGATCCTCATGGTCCCTACTATGGCCAGATTATAGAAACTAAGGCTAGTCAGACTATAATCGTAAAATAGTTTAATAGATATTCAATCAAACTACTTGCTTAGTTATATTCTCAGAATATAGAATATATAATATAGATGGACCTATGTATTCATGCCACACAGGACCATTAGTAAAAGCTATGTCCTAGAGTTTTTACTATAGTTTCAGGCATATATCCTCTACTATTATCATATAATGTCTACTTTAGTCAGGCAAAAGTTTATAGGTAGACAATACTCGGAATTTAGTCTCTGTTATGGTCAGACTTTAGTCATGCAAAAGTCTCTACTATAGTCAGGTTTTAACTACTACAATTTAAATACTATAGACTAATAAGTATCAGACTGTGGTTTCAGCTACAGTCAGACTATAGTCTCTAATGTAGTAAGAATAAAGAGATTACAAAACTCCGAATATAGTTACTAGTATAGTTAGACTTCATTATCAGTTATAGTTAAACTCTAGCCACAGTCGTTACTATGTATTGTCCATCTGTAGTCTCCACTACAGTCACATAATCAAAATAAGTAGAGTCCTTGTATATTCAGACTATAATTTGAACTAGAATCAGACTATATTCTCTGCAATAGTCATATACCTAAGTTTTTATTTATGCAATTATCTAAAAGGATATCATTGTCGTTTTTCTAAGTGTTGGGCATATTTAGAAAATATTTCTATGTACAAATATTGTTCAATTGTACTTCATTTTAGATTAAAATTCTATGATGTGTCATCATGATTTTATACTTTGTTAGTTTTAGTTTAAACACACATACATACATATATATGTATGTTTATTCACACATATTTGTATCCTTTATTACATCAGATTCTATCATGTGTATGAGTGCGTGTGATGAGGATGATGATGATGATGATAAAGTGTCAACGGATACAGGACACAAAAACGGTTACAGCGTGTAGTTCCTCTACATGTCACCATATTGTAAGTATAAATTTTGCTACATTGTTCCCAGTCATGTAAACTGGTGATCATTATCAATTGTTTTATAGTCACATAATGTAAGAGCTATTCACGAGACAACTAGTCGCTGGTAATCGTATGCAGTGTGTTTATGTAAATGTATTTAAATTATGAAAATAATTGCTTATCGATACCAACAGTGAATGCATACGAGGTTTTGTTTCTGTGTCATCTTGTTTGTTGGTGATTTATATTGAGATACAAAATATAATTTAATTATAGCAATAATTGAATTTCTTTTTTGTTTTCTTTTTGATATAAATCTGAAGAGTAACACAGTTTTCGTACTAAAGATTTGAAATTATATTATAATTTATACATTTGCCACAAAATTATTTGAAAATCAAAGTGAAAATAATAAATAATTTACTCAAATCCAATGTTATCGAGCAAGAAAAATAAGTAGACAATTCCCACAAATGTTTCAGTTAACTTTTTCTGGTTTCTTAAGAAATAATATTTTTTTATATACAAGTGACATCACTATTCAGTTTTCAATCAAATTAAATTCAATTCTGTTCTCAATAATTTATTCCAAAACTGATTGTTTTATTTCTTACAAAAAATCACTATGATGAAATCAGTTTATTTATACTACTCTCTATCGTTTTGTGAATTTTTGTTTTATCTTTTCTTTCCAACATGTTCCTTAGACAAACCATTTTTGTAATTAACTGAACAAGACAAACATTTGTAATATACAGATGAATTTGCATGCATGCATGACAATCATATAAGTACTGCTACACATACTTGAGTAAGTATTAGGAGAGTACAGAAATTTAACAAAATTTTTGGAAATTTCATGGAAAATTTTCTATAAAATGAAAATTTTTTGAAAATTTTGTATAAAATAAGAGAACGTAGTAACATTTTGCTAAAAAAAGAAAATTTATGAAAAATGTTCTCTTAAAACAATTTTTTAAAAAAATTCGGTAAAATTACATATTTAACGCGTATGAGTAATATACAATTCATACTTATATAAATATTAAGTATACGTTACTACAGGTCGTAAGAATTGTTCTCTAAATACGAATTTTTCAAACATTTCTTTGAAATTACTGTTTTGATACGTATGAGCAACATACAATTCAAACTCATATAAATATTAAGTATACGTCACTGTAGTTCGTAAGAGTCGAAACTTTAAAATTTTACTATTAAAGGAAAAATCATCGAAAATTCTTTATAAAAAAGAATTATTTATTGAAATTTGTCTATAAGAAAGAAAATTTATCGAAAATTTCAAAAAAAAATTGCTAAATAAATAAAAATGTTCAATAAAAATAAGGAAACTTAATGAAAATTTGTATAAAAAAGATAAAATTTATCGAAAATTTTCAATAAAATAAGAAAAAAAAGAAAATTTATCGAATATATTTTCTAAAAACGAACATTTCAAAACTTTCTGTAAAATTAGTTATTTGATGCGTATGAGCAATATATTGTTTTACAGTACAGTATTAAGTACTACAATCGTAAGAATCTAAATTCTTCAAATGTTCTCTAAATACGAATTTTTCAAACATTTCTTTGAAATTACTGTTTTGATGCGTATGAGCAACATGCAATTCAAACTCATTTGAATATCAAGTATACGTCACTGCCGGCAAAATTTTATAGTTTTGAGTACAAAATTTTACTATAGAAGAAAAATTTATTGAAAATTCTTTATAAAAAAGAAAATGTATTGAAATTTTTTTATAAAAAAGAAGATTTAACGAAAATTTTTAATAAAAAAAATCTATAAAAAGAAAATTTATCAACATTTTTCAATAAAAAAGAAAATTAAAAAAAATTTTTTTTTATTAATTATAAAGTAATTTTCTTATTAAATAACATCACCCTAATACAGGCCACTTGGTTCACAAACAAGTATACACACAATTTAAATTTGATATCAGTAGGAAGTTTCATGTGAAGAACTTGCCTCAAGCTAAATTCTCAAATAAGTGTGTAAGAGTAATTTAAAAAAAGACAATAAATAAGTAATAGTTGAATGTAAGTATGAATGAATGAATGTATGTTTAAATATATTCAAGCCCACAAAGTCATTTGTAGAATTGTATGTACAGATGTGTGTGTATTTGTCATGCATATGTATGAAGTTTTTCTGGTTAGATAAAGTTCAGATGCTCAAACAAAAACATGCAATCAAATCAAGACTTTCAGTAACATTTTTTTATGTTTAACAATGGGTGCATAAACCTACACTTTTTCGAGAGAGAAAAAAAACAAATGTATTTACACATCCTTGCAATTCAAAATGGCTGTTTCAAAGTAGTAATATCATATATGTCAGTGGTTATTGTTCTAGGAAAAGCGAGTTGCAGAATAAATTCATTTAAATATCAAGGTAATTAGAAAATACACAGAATAATTTATTTACATATATTAACTTATTAGGGATTCAATTACTTAAGTTAACACTGCAGGGTATATTTATTATATGTCAATTTGTGTCTCTGTATTGTAACAAGTATTTTAGTAAGGAAGTATTTTAGATTTTTTTTTTCATCCAACTTTCTGTTTTAGATTTTGAAATATAACATGTTGTTTTATTTTTATATTTTCATGTGTCAGAGAACTTTGAACTGTTTTTTTATTCTTACAATTTCTATTGATATTGTTTTATGAAATTGGATTTTTTTAAAATAAAACTCATTTTTATAAAACTATCTGTTTTTAGCCATATGTACAAAAAATGTTTATTAATTTAACAAAACAATTACAAGAAAAAGTGTGTTGTGTTACAAATAATAGATCTGACAAATTGGAAGTAAAAGTATTAAGAAAAACTAATGCAACAGGATGGACAATAGAGACACTACTTCAATCCTATTGACTATAGTCAATATACTAAAGTCTAGAAAATAGTCTAATATATAGTGTAGTCTATAGTCTATAGTGTAGTCTATAGTCTATAGTGTAGTCTAAAGTGTAGTCTCTAGTCCATAGTCTAGTCCATAGTCTAGTCTATAGTCTAGTCTATAGTCTAGTCTATAGCCTAGTCTATAGTCTAGTCTATAGCCTAGTCTATAGTCTAGTCTATAGCCTAGTCTATAGTATCTAGCCTAGTCTATAGTCTAGTCTATAGCCTAGTCTATAGTCTAGTCTATAGCCTAGTCTATAGTCTAGTCTAGTATAGCCTAGTCTATAGTCTATAGTCTAGTCTATAGTCTAGTCTATAGTCTAGTCTATAGTCTAGTCTATAGTCTAGTCTATAGTCTAGTCTATAGTCTAGTCTATAGTCTAGTCCTATAGTCTAGTCTATAGTCTAGTCTATAGTCTAGTCTATAGTCTAGTCTATAGTCTAGTCTATAGTCTAGGTTCTATAGTCTAGTCTATAGTCTAGTCTATAGTCTAGTCTATAGTCTAGTCTATAGTCTAGTCTATAGTCTAGTCGATAGTCTAGTCTATAGTCTAGTCTATAGTCTAGTCTATAGTCTAGTCTATAGTCTATCTATAGTCTAGTCTATAGTCTAGTCTATAGTCTAGTCTATAGTCTAGTCTATAGTCTAGTCTATAGTCTAGTCTATAATCTAGTCTATAGTCTAGTCTATAGTCTAGTCTATAGTCTAGTCTATAGTCTAGTCTATAGTCTAGTCTATAGTCTAGTCTATAGTCTAGTCTATAGTCTAGTCTATAGTCTAGTCTATAGTCTAGTCTATAGTCTAGTCTATAGTCTAGTCTATAGTCTAGTCTATAGTCTAGTCTATAGTCTAGTCTAGTCTATAGTCTAGTCTATAGTCTAGTCTATAGTCTAGTCTATAGTCTAGTCTATAGTCTCTAGTCTAGTCTATAGTCTAGTCTATAGTCTAGTCTATAGTCTAGTCTATAGTCTAGTCTATAGTCTAGTCTATAGTCTAGTCTATAGTCTAGTCTATAGTCTAGTCTATAGTCTAGTCTATAGTCTAGTCTATAGTCTAGTCTACAGTCTAGTCTATAGTCTAGTCTATAGTCTAGTCTATAGTCTAGTCTATAGTCTAGTCTAGTCTAGTCTATAGTCTAGTCTATAGTCTAGTCTATAGTCTAGTTATAGTCTAGTCTATAGTCTAGGCTATAGTCTAGTCTATAGTCTAGTCTCTAGGTCTAGTCTATAGTTAGTCTATAGTCTAGTCTATAGTCTAGTCTATAGTCTAGTCTATAGTCTAGTCTATCGTCTAGTCTATAGTCTTGTCATAGTCTAGTCTATAGTCTAGTCTATAGTCTAGTCTACAGTCTAGTCATAGTCAGTCTATAGTCTAGTCTATAGTCTAGTCTATAGTCTAGTCTATAGTCTAGTCTATAGTCTAGTCTATAGTCTAGTCTATAGTCTAGTCTACAGTCTAGTTCTATAGTCGGCCACTGCCGACGTTACTTCATTATTTTTCGTTGATTTATTCAGATAGGCATATTGTTATTAGTTGTAATTGCACTTTTTTACTTGAAACAAAAACTTTGCATTTCAATTGTAATTTTTTACAATAATCACAAACAAACAAAAATTCTAAATTCCAAAAAAAAACTAATCCATGATGCTCCCTGCAGCTTGGAAAACATTCAGTGACTGAAAAGTATAATTTTTTGTATATGGCATTCCTTTGAGGATCTTTACATTTCTATTTTTTGTTATTAAAATTTAATTTTAAAAATGAAATATGTATTAAAAAGTTCTTATTAAAAAAAAGCGTATCAGTTTATAAAACGTATTTTAAAAATTCCTTGAATTATTTTTTTTTTTTACTTTTTTCCTGGATTTTTTTAAAGAAAATAATTATAATTTTAATTAAAACAACTTTTTTGTTTCATTTTTTCGACGGTAGGAGTGCTGCTTTATTTTTTGTATTAACAAAATTAAATTATGTCAAATATTAATTTATTTTCAATTAAACAACTTTATTCGTTAAATTAAATGTTAATTTAACCACAACGTTTTGATTTAGAAATATTTGGCTCAAACTTTTTTGATGGTTATTTAATACATTAAACATGAAACTTCTAACAAAACTAATCGATCAAATTTCTAGTAAAATAATTAATAAAATTGATTTCTATGGAAAGTTTTTTTTAGCAAAATATGCATGAACTTTTTTATGAAAGTAAATATTTTTCCCAAATGTAATAAAATTCCGCAAACATACACTCATGCATAAATATGAACAGACATTGAGCTAAAGGTATAAATATATCCGTGATATGTAAACGAAAACCAGCAAATAATATTAAAAGCTGGAAAAATACAGTATAGATAGAAGTCGACTTATGGTTACACTAATGTTTATGAATAAGGCAGTTAATATTTAATAAAAAATATCAAAGCCTTTGATTCGATATTAGAAATTTGCAATCTATTTAATTTGTTCTTCTCACAAGACCTACAAAAGTTCACCAAAATGTCTATAAATATCCAACAGAATAATAAAATTATTATACAGTCTCAATGTTATTTAACAAAACGATTATTAAACATGTTCGTAATACACAAAAGATAAAAATCAAAAACCAGAAAATGTATTGTAATTCCCTGATGAAATCAATGTACTTTTGCGAATATATGAAAATGAAACTGATGTTAAAACCACAAAGTGGTTGAAAACAAAGTTATTTGAAATGTAGAATTTAATACAAAACAATGATATCATTTTATGACATTTGATATACACATATAAATGAATGTTCAAAAACGGGAAAAAATTGGTGGACCCCTAAACATTACACTTAGGTAATACGGAACCAAATCTGTATAGGAATTAAGAAATCTTAATGCAAACATATAGTACTAAATTAGATACAGCAGCTAAAACATCTTAAGGATTCGATTAAGAATTATATATATTTCTTATTTCTCAACGGTCGTCCAATGGCTCTAGTTCATTTCCAGTTCAAGTCTAATTCAGTTCTAGTTCAGTACTAGTTCAGTTTTATTTCAGTTCTAGTTTTGTTCTAGTTCAGTACTAGTTCAGTTCTAATTCAGTTCTAGTTCTTCTAGTTCAGTTCTAGTTCAGTTCTAGTTCAGTTCTAGTTCAGTTCTAGTTCAGTTCTAGTTCAGTTCTAGTTCAGTTCTAGTTCAGTTCTAGTTCAGTTCTAGTTCAGTTCTAGTTCAGTTCTAGTTCAGTTCTAGTTCAGTTTTTCAGTTCTAGTTCAGTTCTAGTTCAGTTCTAGTTCAGTTCTAGTTCAGTTCTAGTTCAGTTCTAGTTCAGTTCTAGTTCAGTTCTAGTTCAGTTCTAGTTCAGTTCTAGTTCAGTTCTAGTTCAGTTCTAGTTCAGTTCTAGTTCAGTTCTAGTTCAGTTCTAGTTCAGTTCTAGTTCAGTTCTAGTTCAGTTCTAGTTCAGTTCTAGTTCAGTTCTAGTTCAGTTCTAGTTCAGTTCTAGTTCAGTTCTAGTTCAGTTCTAGTTCAGTTCTAGTTCAGTTCTAGTTCAGTTCTAGTTCAGTTCTAGTTCAGTTCTAGTTCAGTTCTAGTTCAGTTCTAGTTCAGTTCTAGTTCAGTTCTAGTTCAGTTCTAGTTCAGTTCTAGTCAGTTCTAGTTCAGTTCTAGTTCAGTTCTAGTTCAGTTCTAGTTCAGTTCTAGTTCAGTTCTAGTTCAGTTCTAGTTCAGTTCTAGTTCAGTTCTAGTTCAGTTCTAGTTCAGTCTAGTTCTAGTTCAGTTCTAGTTCAGTTCTAGTTCAGTTCTAGTTCAGTTCTAGTCAGTTCTAGTTCAGTTCTAGTTCAGTTCTAGTTCAGTTCTAGTTCAGTTCTAGTTCAGTTCTAGTCCAGTTCTAGTCAGTTCTAGTTCAGTTCTAGTTCAGTTCTAGTTCAGTTCTAGTTTCAGTTCTAGTTCAGTTCTAGTTCAGTTCTAGTTCAGTTCTAGTTCAGTTCTAGTTCAGTTCTAGTTCAGTTCTAGTTCAGTTTCTAGTTCAGTTCTAGTTCAGTTCTAGTTCAGTTCTAGTTCAGTTCTAGTTCAGTTCTAGTTCAGTTCTAGTTCAGTTCTAGTTCAGTTCTAGTTCAGTTCTAGTTCATTTCTAGTTCAGTTAGTTCATTAGTTCAGTTCTAGTTCAGTTTCTAGTTCAGTTCTAGTTCAGTTCTAGTTCAGTTCTAGTTCAGTTCTAGTTCAGTTCTAGTTCAGTTCTAGTTCAGTTCTAGTTCAGAATTCTAGTTCAGTTCTAGTTCAGTTCTAGTTCAGTTCTAGTTTAGTTCTAGTTCAGTTCTAGTTCAGTTCTAGTTCAGTTCTAGTTCAGTTCTAGTTCAGTTCTAGTTCAGTTCTAGTTCAGTTCTAGTTCAGTTCTAGTTCAGTTCTAGTTCAGTTCTAGTTCAGTTCTAGTTCAGTTCTAGTTCAGTTCTAGTTCAATTCTAGTTCAGTTGTAGTTGTTCTAGTTTCATGAGGATCGATCTATTTTATGAAAAATGGTCTAGAATTGAACCTTCCCTCTTATAAGTACCCCTTCAGAAAATTACATAAAATTTTTTTATAGTGTTACTGAAAATCTGTTTATAGTTATTATAGAAAATCTGTTTATAGTTATTTGTTTTGAATTTGTTAAATATCCATATAACACATTTAAAATAAACCTAATTAATGTATGAGAAAAATGTTATGGAAATATCAAAGGAATCGATTCCTTAATATCAATGTTTATGAGTAGATCATGGTCGGTATTTTAGATCAGTCATAGCCGAATAGAAAGAACACTCTAACATTTTTGTACAGCTTGTGCCCATATGAGTAATAACTTTTATTTTTTTTTACACACTTTTCAATTTTATTTCTAGCTCATATATGTACATTAGAGTGCTCCAAGCTTGTATGAAGGAAAAAAAATTTTATCCGACAGGCCGTCCCCCCCTCTGGAATTGTTCTATGGGTTGTAAAACTATGTCATGCAAAAAATTAGGCTGATAGGATAACGTTAACAGGTGCCGCAACGGCTCAGAAGTTTCCAAGTGCATTTACAAGGGGAAAAAATCGATTTTTTTCAGTTTTTGCTCAAATTTTGCAACTTAATAATAAACTTTGCACTTTATTGTAAAGGAATCGTAGTGTGCACAGAATAAGCATTTCAGAAAGATATAAAACACAAAAATTGGTTGAAAATTTTTAAAGTTATTGCAAATTCCCCAGGCCATTAACGTGTCTCACAGCACATGAATTCGAAATGTGACAAAAAAAATAAAATTTTTTAGGACATATTGTAAAAAAAACCATTTTGTTACTTAAAATATACTAAAAATTACTTGAATACTAGCTTTTGTCCTTATACGATAACGCAAACTTGTTCTCAGCTATGGTCAAAAAAGTTTGATTTTTTCAACGGCCGTTTTAAATCTCCAATTTCAGTTTTTTTGAAACTTTGTTAAACAAATTTTAAAATTTTTAGAAGATCTCATGGGAATTTATGGACAATAGATAAGGGAATAAAACGGTAAAAAATTAGATCAATAATTCTTTCAGTTTAGCTGTACCTGCGATTTGAACTCGGCGGATTTCGGGAAAATCGCATTTTTTTGTAATATATTAGAGAATACGTATTAATTTTTTACTGTTGTACATTTTAAACAAAGTATTTCCAGAGTATTATAGACCAGATAATATAAAATATATATTCCAAGTTTTATTCAATTCGTACATTCTTAACCCATAAAATGTGGAGTTCAAAGGTTAAATTTTGCTATATTTGGGAATTCTCAGTGCACCATATTAAAATATTATTTATTTGTTGGCCATATTTACCAAAAATTACTGGAATTTATCGTATAAAGTCCGATATTTAAAATAGAGTGAAAAAAAGGTAAATTAACACTTTAAGGCACTTGGGAACAATTTAACACCAAAGTTCAAAAATTTGAAAAAGCACTATCCATTTGAATAAAGCTCTATATAATTAGAGAAATAGCAGAAATATAACAAAAACGTATATATTACGTATAAAAAATTATACTTTAACCCTTTTCGACTATGGAGTAAACTATAGGTGTACATTTTTAAAAGAAAAATTTTGTTTTTAAAACTGATAATTTATGTAGTCCATTTTTTCGGACCATTTTCGACATAATATGTCTAAAAATACAAACTTTTAGGTTCAAAAAGGGTTAATTCATAAGTTTTTATACCTAATATATATTTTTTTGTTTTATTTATGTTATTCCTCTAATTATATAGAGCATTATTCAAATGGATAGTGTTTTTACGATTTTTTGATCTTCGGGGTTAAATTGTTCCCATGTGTTTTAAAGGGTTAATTTTACTTTTTTTCGCTGCTATTTTAAACATAAGACTTTATACTAAAAATTCAAGTCATCTTTATTAAATATGACCGACAAATACATAATATTTCGATATGGTACACTGAGAATTCCCAAATATAGCAAAATTTGACCTTTGAACTCCACATTTTATGGGTTAAGAATGTACGAATTGAATAAAACTTGGAATATATATTTTATATTATCTGGTCTATAATACTCTGAAAATACTTTGTTTAAAATGTACAACAGTAAAAAATTAATACGTATTCTCTAATATATTACAAAAAAATGCGATTTTCCCGAAATCCGCCGAGTTCAAATCGCAGGTACAGCTAAACTGTAAGAATTATTGATCTAATTTTTTTACCGTTTTATTCCCTTATCTATTGTCCATAAATCCCCATGAGATCTTCTAAAAATTTTAAAATTTGTTTAACAAAGTTTCAAAAAAACTGAAATTGGAGATTTGAAACGGCCGTTGAAAAATTCAAACTTTTTTAACCATAGCTGAGAACAAGTTTGCGTTATCGTATAAAGACAAAAGCTAACATTCTAGTTATTATAGATATATTTTAAGTAACAAAATGTTTTTTTACAATATTTCCTAAAAAATGTTAATTTTTTTGTCACATTTCGAATTCATGTGCTGTGAGACACGTTAATGGTCTGGGGAATTTGCAATAACTCTGAAAGTTTTCAACCAATATTTATGTTTTATATCTTTCCGAAAAGCTTATTATGTGTACATTGCGATTCCATCACAATACATTGTAAAGTTTATTATTAAGTGGCAAAATTTTAGCAAAAACTGAAAAAAATCGATTTTTTCCCCTTGTAAATGCACTTGGAAACTTTAGTGCCGTTGCGGCACCTGTTAACGTTATCCTATCAGCCTAATTTTTTGTATGACATAGTTTTACAACCCATAGAACAATTCTAGAGGGGGGACGGGCAAAATTCGCAACTTCGTTTTTTTGGAGCACTCTAATGTACATACATACATATGTATGTGAATATTGCATTTAATTAAAAAATTACCATTTTTATTATTATATTGCATCTGCATTTCTGTTGATTTGTTAGTTGGCCGCATAACACGATACAAAAATGTCAGTTACACAATATTTAAATTGCAAAATGATTTTGATATTCTTTTATTTATAGTTCAAAAATATTTTTATAGTATTTGTGCTACAATAACAACCTATCAAATGTAAACAATAATGAACGTACAGTAAAACTTTCTGTATTTTCTGTAGATGATTTAAATTGCTGCAATAACCATTTAAATTTTAAAACAAAAACGCATTAAAAGGTGTCGAACAGTTTTACAATAATGTTTTTACAATAACAATTTCTTTATTATGTGTCATATTTATAGGCAGTAAACATTTTTGTCTGCACATAACAAAAGTGTTTTAAATTAAAAATCGTCTATAAAGAAGAGAGAACGTAAACAGTGGAGAAATATATGAGCAAATGAATAACAATTATGATATATTATTTTGTTAAAAATTCTACAATATTTAATTTACATATTTGTATATAGAAACTTAAAATAGCACAAAAATTACTGTTTTTGAAACAATTCTGATAAAGCAAATAGGATCATGGCTAAAACAAACCTATAAAAAAATTATAAGACGAATCCTAATTGTGTCTTGATTTTTTGTATGTTCCTTTTATATTGGAATATGAAAATTTAAACCAAATTAATTTACAAATTTTCAAATTTATATTTTTATCGTAGACTATTTTGGAATTTTTCCACTGTACATCATCCATGATAAACCTGCCAGACATTAAAATTGTTGAAGTAGATCAAGGAAATTAATAAAAAATATTAACTTTTATATTACAAAAATTCTAATCTCTTTTGAAATTAAATATTTCAAGTTCACTTTCACACATACATATTTATGAATATAAAAATGCTGTAAAAGTAAGTATAGAAATTTTTAATTATATTTTTGTGCATATGAAATAATATTTTTTAAATTGCTAACATGTTCTTGGAACACTTGAGTGAAGATTTTTAATGGGTAAAGAAAAAGGGGATTTATACTTCGGTATACTTTCATAAAAACCCAGATAATTGCTAGAAAGCACAATTTATATAACTAATTAACTAACTAAGTAAATAACTAACTACTAACTACTACTAACTAACTAACTAACTAACTAACTAACTAACTAACTAACTAACTAACTAACTAACTAACTAACTAACTAACTAACTAACTAACTAACTAACTAACTAACTAACTAACTAACTACTAACTAACTAACTAACTAACTAACTAACTAACTAACTAACTAACTAACTAACTAACTAACTAACTAACTAACTAACTAACTAACTAACTAACTAACTAACTAACTAACTAACTAACTAACTAACTAACTAACTAACTAACTAACTAACTACTAACTAACTAACTAACTAACTAACTAACTAACTAACTAACTAACTAACTAACTAACTAACTAACTAACTAACTAACTAACTAACTAACTAACTAACTAACTAACTAACTAACTAACTAACTACTAACTAACTAACTAACTAACTAACTAACTAACTAACTAACTAACTAACTACTAACTAACTAACTAACTAACTAACTAACTAACTAACTAACTAACTAACTAACTAACTAACTAACTAACTAACTAACTAACTAACTAACTAACTAACTACTAACTAACTAACTAACTAACTAACTAACTAACTAACTAACTAACTAACTAACTAACTACTAACTAACTAACTAACTAACTAACTACTAACTAACTAACTAACTAACTAACTACTAACTAACTAACTACTAACTAACTAACTAACTAACTAACTAACTAACTAACTAACTAACTAACTAACTAACTAACTAACTAACTAACTAACTAACTAACTAACTAACTAACTAACTAACTAACTAACTAACTAACTAACTAACTAACTAACTAACTAACTAACTAACTAACTAACTAACTAACTACTAACTAACTAACTAACTAACTAACTACTAACTAACTAACTAACTAACTAACTAACTAACTAACTAACTAAACTAACTACTAACTAACTAACTAACTAACTAACTAACTAACTAACTAACTAACTAACTAACTAACTAACTAACTAACTAACTAACTAACTAACTAACTACTAACTAACTAACTAACTAACTAACTAACTAACTAACTAACTAACTAACTAACTAACTAACTAACTAACTAACTAACTAACTAACTAACTAACTAACTAACTAACTAACTAACTAACTACTAACTAACTAACTAACTAACTAACTAACTACTAACTAACTAACTACCTACCTAACTAACTAACTAACAACAACACTAACTAACACTACCTACTACTAACTAACTAACTACTAACTAACTAAATACTACTAACTTAACTAAACTTCCTAACTTACTACAACTAACTAAAACTAACTAAATAACTAACTAACTAACTAACTAACTAACTAACTAACTAACTAACTAACTAACTAACTAACTAACTAACTAACTAACTACTAACTAACTAACTAACTAATTAATTATACCTAACCCATATAACTAACTCAGGACTTAAGAACTTCTTTATCACCGGAGTTTCCCGATGCTTTTCAAAATTTTCCTTATAAACTAACTACTACGGGTCTCTAGTGCAAATGTGCAAAATACACATATATGTATGTAGTTAGCTTTCCGGTTACCCTCATTCCCCAACGTTATTAACCCTCTTTTGTTTTAATTAATTCACTTTGCACAATTAATTTTGATGTGCTGCATTTAAATTAATTGCTAAAACTCTCATCAGCTCCTCCCAGAAGCCCTCTTTGTAGCATTTTCTAATGTTAGTGTGTTAATATGTTTACATGTTTAATATGTTACAATGTTAAAATGTGTTACAGTTATAATGATAGTGCTGCTGTTTGTTTTTGGAGTTTTAGCTTCTGGTTATTATAATATGTACTATAGATTTATAAATATGTTTGGCTTATATCATCAAGTTTAATTGGTTGCAGTTTACAAGAGCATAAAAAATCGGTATAATTTAGCTTAAGAATTTTAGAATATTTTTAGATAACTAGTTATTTTAGTTATTTAATAAATACGAAATTCTACATTTAAAAATATTTCAAAAAATTAAAAAAAAACATTTTTTAAAAGAAATTTAAAAAAAATATATTTTACATTTTATACATAAGTATATGCATACTTCTCCATTTCGAAAGAAACTACAATTACGAATAAAAATTAAACTCAACGTCGTTTATCACAAAACCACCAGAGTTTAATTAACACTAACATTAGAATAGTTTAAAAGCGAATTGTTTATAAAAAGCATAAAATTTGCATTAATAATATTAACTTATTTTATTATTGAAGCACATTTTCTTGTATTAATTTCCTTGGAGATTTTGTATTCATTTATTTAATGTCGGGATAAACAAAACTGAAACAAGAAAATAATTTTCCATGGAAGTGTTTTTGTGAAATTTTCTTCCTTTTGTGATAAATGGAATTGCTGCATATTGTTTTGTATGCATTTGTGAATTGTCGTCAAATGATCATTTTTCATTTGTTTGCTAACAAATAGGGATATTCATTTGAAATCACAAGCAGTTATAACAATTTCTCTAAAAATATCGAAATTTTTCTCTAAAAAGAAAATTTTTCATATAAAACAAATTAACAAAATTTTCTAGAAAAAGAAGATTTATAGAAAATTTTTTCTAAAAAGAAGATTTATACAAAATTTATTATTAATTTGTTAAATGGGAAAAAATTAAAAATTATAATAAAAAAAAAATTTAAAACTTTCTATAAAAGAAAATTTGTTGAAAATTTTCTATAAAAAGGAAATTTAAAGAAAATTGCTTTTTTAAATAAAATACTTATTGAAGTGTTTTTTTAACACACTATGATGAAGGGTGTATAAGATTCGAACTCTTACTTGTTTTTTCTCAAAAATAAAACAATTTATTAGCAGGCGATTGTAGTAAATACTTCCTACTTGTAAGCGATCATAATAACTTAAAATGCTATCGTGTAAGTAATTTTACTTTACTTACTTTTCAATGTAAGTTTTTGCTGGGTTCATGTAGCCTATACTCTTGACATCGTCATAGGTACTTCGCTGTCCTTGTCTTGGCTAGTAGCAACTGCCTTCCAATTGTCACTTTCCCAATTTTGTAGCTAACGGTTTAAGAAGTGAAATAACTACTTGGGAAGTGGTACAATTTTTCTGAGAGGTGAATCCGAATAGAACAAGAATCTGTTTATGACCTGGTTTTTACCCGTACCTTAACATTTTGGAGGTGTTTGACAAATTTAAGAAATAGATTCTTGTTCTACTCTGATCTGCCTTTCAGAAAAATAGTATCACTTCTCAGGTATTTCAATTTTCGTTAATTTTGTCTCACTGTGAAATTTGTTCTTGACAGGGCTAGTCTTGAAAATCTGTCGATATCTATCACATACAGAGTGTCCTTGGTTCCATTTCTTCAACGCAATTTAGGTAACAAGAATTTCCAATTTTCCTTCTTCATGAGAAGTTGCTAGCTTGAAGCTTTTGCAGATCGAATAGACACATACCTCCAAGTTCTGTAAGGTATTGGTAAGCTATCGCTGCTATACACGTTGCTAACATCTCTATCGGTTTTGTGGGTCTTTTCTTCTACAACTTTTTTCGAGATTGAATTGACTGACATGTTCACCTTCACAA
>NW_023996015.1:40000-65298 GCF_015586225.1 Lucilia sericata | reverse complement strand
ATATCTATCTAATCTATCTATTATTATCTATCTATCTATCTATCTATATATCTATCTATCTATCTATTTATTTATCTATCTATCTATCTATCTATCTATCTATCTATCTATCTATCTATCTATCTATCTATCTATCTATCTATCTATCTATCTATCTATCTATCTATCTATCTATCTATCTATCTATCTATCTATCTATCTATCTATCTATCTATCTATCTATCTATCTATCTATCTATCTATCTATCTATCTATCTATCTATCTACTATCTATCTATCTATCTATCTATCTATCTATCTATCTATCTATCTATCTATCTATCTATCTATCTATCTATCTATCTATCTATCTATCTATCTATCTATCTATCTATCTATCTATCTATCTATCTATCTATCTATCTATCTATCTATCCTATCTATCTATCTATCTATCTATCTATCTATCTATCTATCTATCTACCTATCTATCTATCTATCTATCTATCTATCTATCTATCTATCTATCTATCTATCTATCTATCTATCTATCTATCTATCTATCTATCTATCTATCTATATCTCTATCTATATCTATCTATCCATCCATCCATCTATCTATCTATCTATCTATCTATCTATCTATCTATCTATCTATCTATCTATCTATCTATCTATCTATCTCTAAATCCGTAATTAATTCGTCTGCATGCCAATTGTGTTCCAGACAACCAACACTTGAGCAAAGCTAAGTCTTTATAAGTGACAATTCTTTTAAAATTTAACAATTAAATTAAAACTTCACATAACGAAACAATGGGCGACAGTAAAGATTATACATATTTATTAAATTTTGTAGTGAATAAAATCATATCATGTCGATTTCTAAAATCAAGTTCATATTTTAATTAATTCAATATTTTTCCAAAGCTCTGCTAAAGAACACACCTTTTTTCAACATGCGACATATTGAAATCATATGAAAAGTATAGCTCAACTAGTATTTGTGTACGTGTGTGTGTCATTTTTACAAATGACAATTTTCTACAACAATTTGCAAATTTATGAATGAAATAAAATTAATTCATTTGTATAATATGTAATTTTTTAATTTATTTACAAAAACAAGCATGTTTCTGTTATTTTGTCATTTTAATAAATCAATAAACTTTAACAAAACTACAAGAAGTGCATGTAATGTTTGTCTATATGTATGCATGTATGTATGAAGTGTGTTTGGTGCAGACAATTATAATTTTACGTACGAACATGTTGACATGAAAACATGCAATTAAATTTAAAACAATCATAAATAATGAAATTGTAATTAATATTGAGGCGTTATGCTGGAAGAAACAGTTAAGAAAAATTTGTTTGATTGTTTATAGTTGGTGAACACATGTACATTGTACATACATACATATGTATCTGAAACAATGTGTTGCAAATAGTTACCAACTGTGTTGTGGGCTCTTTTAGGATAATGAAATGTGTTTAAAAGCGAAAATATTTTGCGATGACTAACAGTTTCATTTACAACATTTTTTGGCAAAAACAAATTTCTATATATTCGCTATTTACGCAATTGTTTCATTATTTAAGGATACAGATTACTAGTAAATTAGCGAAAAATTAAAATAGCCTTCACTGCTAAATGGCCATTAAATCTTTAACAAATTGTTTTTTATTATATAAAGATTAATTAATAAATTACATACATATCTTTTGTTAAAAAAAAAAATGTTCCACTTTATCCTTTTTTATCGTTTTAATAGTTTAATATGCACTTTCAATATTTGTAACAACTATTTATCAAATTGTTATTAATGAATTATTCATACATATATTGACTTAATTTATGAACAAACTATTAATAATAACATGAAATAAATGGAAACCGAAAAAAAAAACTATGTTTTATAACACTTTTTTTTCAAAATTGTTGATTTTGTTTTCCTTCTAAAGTACTTCGATTACCACTGAAATCCAATACACTTGACTTTATGCTCCAGCTTTAGACGCTAGACGATTTTACTTACATATTGGGTTCGTTAGAGATTTTCGCTTGTCTGGCTGTCTGAGGCGAATTAATAAAATTGTAGACCATTTAAATCGAAACTATTAAAGTGTAACAAAACTTCTAATAAAATGGCAATAAATGATACATTTAGTTCGGTTTAAATTGGCATGATACGAGCGAACGTGTGTGTAAATAGTTTAAATTTACTGGTGAAAAAAAATATGAGTAGTCAAACATTAAATGGTGGAGCGTGTTGGTATCATACATCATTGTTACACCATAAAACATTTCGCTTGTTTTTTTTTTTAAATTGGTTTTTATGTGAAAACGTGCATTAACAATAATATGTTTAAGAGACGTTTACACTAGCATTGAAATTATTTTCAAATCAGAGATTTTGATTTCAGTCCTTTCAGGCTCGAGCACAACTTGTTTCCGAGAAAAAAATTGCTAGAAGAGGGTCGATTGAGATCGACTAGATATTGTAGATCGAGAATAAAGAAAATAGACTGATATTAATTAGATAGTCGGTCGGAATCGACTCGAAGAGAATCGATCGAAATTGATTTAAAGAGAATCAACTGAAATCGACTAGAGGACAGTAGATCGAAACGACTAGAAGAGAGTCGATCTGAAATTATTAGAAGAAAGTCGATCGGACTCGCCTAGAAGAGAATCCATCAGAATGGAATAGAATCAATAGGAATTGACTAGATGAGAATCAATCGATATCGACTAGAAAAAAGTCGATCGGAATCGACTAGATGAGAGTCGATTAGACTCGAGTGGAAGGGAATAGAATCTATCGGAATCTACTAGAAGGAACTATTATCGTAGTCGACGCACAGTGGTATAGGAAAAAAAAAAGAGGGAAATAATTCGGTAACTTCTAAACGGTTAATGCCATTTTGATGAAATTTGGTATGCACAAAGAGGAGGTGTT
Source organism: Lucilia sericata (assembly GCF_015586225.1). NCBI lineage: Eukaryota > Metazoa > Arthropoda > Insecta > Diptera > Calliphoridae > Lucilia > Lucilia sericata. The sequence continues at coordinate 62,356 of NW_023996015.1, read as the reverse complement.
GTCGAGTTTATGTTTTGAATTTGGACCTTATAGGCCAACCAGGGCCCGGCTGGGGGTCCTCAAATTAGGACACCTCGGCTATGTTAAATTTTTGAAACGATCCTATTTCTTCATTTAAGTTCCGATTTAAAAAAAAAATCGTATATAGAATCTCCTCATCGAGCGCTATAAAAACACTATATGTCGTCGTAGCAGTAAATTATCTCTTATATTTTAGGAGATATTCGCATTTGAAAATTAAATTTTAAAATTTTTACCGTCCTTACTTTAGTTTTTTGTCCAAATATTCCCGATTTCGCTTGTTTTCATTCGCTTAACAACAAGTTTATGAAAGAATTATGTAAAAATCATGACTGAGTCCAAAGTTATAGGCATTTAATTTAAAAAATTAAAAAAAGGCGATTTTTTGCCATTTTTTTGGGAAAAAAGTATCTTTTTCTTTTTAAGTTATCTAAAAAGTTTCTAAGAAGATGTATATAGAATTTATTCTTTTGAAAGCTGACTTTACATAAATACGATAAATGAAACAAAAACCTAAAAATTTTAGATACCGAGGGGACCAGGTCCATCCAAAAAAACCGTATTTTTTATGGAAAATTAAATTTTGAGCAAAAATTCTCAAATCGCATAGTCGATATCAATTATAGTGACCTGTTTTATATGACCAAATATGTTCTTAATCATTTGTAACGGGTTTCGATAACCCGCCCCTGGCATGGATATAATAGGCAAAAAACCAAAAAATCCCATTTTTGAGATTTTTTAAAACTTTTTTGGGAATTCCGGATTTCTAATAAGAAAATTCGAAATTTTTATTTAATTTTGGATTTTGAGTAAAAAAATCTACCTAACTGTAAAATTTCATCAAAAAATATTCATAAATAATTGTATCTTCGCAAAAACTGAATAAAAAACATTTTTTAATTTTTTTTAAAAAAAGTATTCCGCGAATTTTTTAATTTTCAAAAATTATATACAGTTTTGAAAAATAGACAAAATTACCTTCCATTGATATATAACATGCCTACCTAATGTTTTTTAAGTGACAAATTAATTAGGGAAAACTCAGCATCTTTTAGAAAATTTACCTAGCAATATTATTTTCATCCATATATGTAACAAATTTAAGAGTTAAACTTATGGATGAAAATAATAGTGCTAGGTAAATTTTCTAAAAGATGTTGAGGAGATGAGGAGATTCTATATACGAATTTTTTTTAAATCGGAACTCAAATGAAGAAATAGGATCGTTTCAAATCCTATTTGAGGACTCCCCCGCCGGGCCCCTGGTTGGCCTATAAGGTCCAAATTCAAAACCTAAACTCGACAACACCTCCTCTTTGTGCATACCAAATTTCTTTAAAATCGGATTAACCGTTTAGAAGTTACCGAATTATTTCCCTCTTTTTTTTTCCTATACCACTGTGCGACGGGAATCGAATGGAATAGAATCAATCGGAATTGACTAGATGAGAATCAATCGATATCGACTAGAAAAAAGTCGATCGGAATCGACTAGATGAGAGTCGATTAGACTCGAGTGGAAGGGAATAGAATCAATCGGAATCGACTAGAAGTCGTAGTCGTAGTCGACGGGAATCGAAAGGAATACAATCAATTGGAATCGTCTATAACATAATATATTGAAGTCGACTTGATCGAAATCTGCAAGAAAAGAGTTGATTTGTATCGAATGGATCACTTGAAATAATCACTTGGAATCGACTATAATAGAGTCAATTAGAAGCAAATAGAAGATAGTCTATCGGGATTCTATGAAAGAGAATCAATAGAATCAGTTGGAATCGACTGTAATAGAGTCAATTAGAATCAACTAGAAGAGCGTCGATCGGATCCAATGAAAGAGAAGCAATTGGAAACGACTAAGGGATCGATCGAAATCGAATAGAATAGAGTCGACTGACGTTAACTGGAATAGAATCGATTGAAATCGACTAGAATAGAGTCGATCATAATTGATTAGAAAAGAGTTGATCTGAATTGATCAGAAAAGAGATATTGGAGTCGACTAGAAGGGAATTCATCGGAATCGACAAGAATAGGATCAATTGAGATTTAATAGAAAAGAGTCGATCAGAATCGACTAGAATATTGTCAAAGGAATCAACATAAATAAATTCGATCAGAATCAACAAGAATAGATTCAAAGTAAAAGAATAGAGTCGATCGTAATTGACTAGAAAAGAGTGATCATTATCGAATAGACAAGAGTCGATCGGAACCGACTAGAATAGAATCAATTGAAATCAACTAAAATAAAGTCAAAAGGAATCGACTACAATAGATCCAATTGTTATTGAATAGAATAGAGTCGATCGAAATCGACTAGAATAATGTTAAAGGAATCAATGAGAATAGAATCGATCAAAATCAACTATAGATCGATTCAAAGCTAAGGCTATAGTCGATCGTATTTGACTAGAAAAGAATTGATCACCATCGACTAGAATCGACTGAAAGAGGAATAGGAATCGAAATCAGCTAGAATAGTTTCGAAGCAAATGGAGAAGAGTATGATCGATCAATATCGACTACAATGGTTTCGGAATCAAACTAAAAAGAGTCAATCGGTATCACTTAATAGACCTCAATAGCATTGAACGCCATTCCCTTGCGTTGAACGGTAATAGAGTCAATCAGAATCGACAAGAATCGAAACGATCCGACAAGAAAATGTTTGATTAGAATCAAGTAGAATAGAGTTTATGAAAATTGATTTGAATAGATTTGAAGACATCAACTAAATAGAATGGTGTCGATCGGAATCGATTAAAAATTATTCAATAAAAAAATTAATCAAATAAAATGGAAACGGATCGAGTTAAATCGATCGGATAGGAATCTTTAGATCAATTGCCTCTAGAGCTTTTAATTTTTTAGAAAATTCGTCTTACATAACGTACTTTAATATAAAAATATCGAATATTAATGGAGATTAAATAGACCATAAACTACTGCTAGTGTAAACACCTCACACTAGATATGTTCGAATATCATTTACAAATAATAAAAAAAACTAAAAAGTAGTTTAAACATAATAGCATTTTAACACCTGGATAAATATTAATAACTCGAAATTGGGGGATTATAAGTAATACTAAAACTAAATCTGTTTTCTAAACATGTAGTAATTTTTCAAAACATTTTTTTTTACTATTCCCTGTTCAAGCTTATTAAAAACTTAATTTATTCTTGCATTTTTTCCACGAAATTTTTTGCCAGCAAAACAAAATTATGTTGTTGACATTAAACATTTGACATAATTGATTTATACTCCCTCCAAAATAGAAAAAAAAACTAAACTTCAAACAACACCCAAAGTGTTTGTTTTTCATTTTTATTTTCATGGTGTTTGTTTAAAAAAATAAAAGTGCAAAAAAAATATTAAACTAACATTACAAGTGTCATGTTAAGAGTTTGACCTGTGTGTTAATAATGTTATTTTACTTGGTAAAAATAACGCGAAAAAATAACATTGTGACAACATCATAGATATTGTTGTTGTTGTTATTGTTTGGGGTATGTTTGTTGGTTTTTTATTTCGATTTATATGTAAGAAGAAAAAAAACATGTAATATTTGTACGTTTAGTACCTTAATACTGTTCGATATATCTATGACATACAATTATACATGCTAACATGTATGTATTTAAGTATGTTAGTGTTTGGTGTATCTAAAGTGTGCTAAAACATGACAAATGACAAACAATTGTCAAACGCTATAATAATGGAGGCGCAATAATGTTGCATGTTAAAAGTGTGTGTATACATATCGTGTTAAGTGTTGTCAATATAGTATTTTATAAATATTTGAGTTAAAATACGCTCAAATCAAAAATCCTAAGCCAGTCAACTAGAATGGAATTGAACGAAACCGTCTAGGATAAAGTCGATTGGAATTGACTAGAACAGAGTTCCTTCTTATCATTTAATCGGTCGACTTCAGGCGGGATGATATCCTAAATGTGTCTATTGTATTGTGTGACCAGGCATCTCGGCGATTATAATTTTTCAACCAATAGCTCCGTAAAGCAACCTGGTTCCGTCATCATCAACATGTAAATGATGACGTATCGGATTACTAGAGCATTATTTTGCATCGAGAACTTTTAAGAACTTTTAGAATTGAGGACAAGTGAAGAAGGGTATAGCTAAAAATTTTCGAATTCTGCTTCAAATAAAATGTCGAGTTCCGTCCTTACATTCTTAGATTCTGAAAAGGAACTATAGACTAGACTACAGACTAGACTATAGACTAGACTATAGACTAGACTACAGACTAGACTCATAGACTAGACTATAGACTAGACTAGACTAAGACTAGACTATAGACTAGACTATAGACTAGACTATAGACTAGACTATAGACTAGACTATAGACTAGACTACATACTAGACTGATTACTACAGACTACACTATAGACTACTATAACTAGACTATAGACTAGACTATAGTATAGACTAGACTATAGACTAGACTATAGACTAGACTATAGACTAGACTATAGACTAGACTATAGACGAGACTATAAGACTAGACTATAGACTAGACTATAGACTAGACTATAGACTAGACTATAGACTAGACTATAGACTAGACTATAGACTAGACTATAGACTAGACTATAGACTAGACTATAGACTAGACTATAGACTAGACTATAGACTAGACTATAGACTAGACTATAGACTAGACTATAGACTAGACTATAGACTAGACTATAGACTAGACTATAGACTAGCCTATAGACTAGACTATAGACTAGACTATAGACTAGACTATAGACTAGACCTATAGACTAGACTATAGACTAGACTATAGACTAGACTATAGACTAGACTATAGACTAGACTATAGACTAGACTATAGACTAGACTATAGACTAGACTATAGAAACTAGACTATAGACTAGACTATAGACTAGACTATAGACTAGACTATAGACTAGACACTATAGACTAGACTATAGACTAGACTATAGACTAGACTAAGACTAGACATAGACTAGACTATAGACTAGACTATAGACTAGACTATAGACTAGACATAGACTAGACTATAGACCAGACTATAGACTAGACTTAGACTAGACTATAGACTAGACTATAGACTAGACATAGACTAGACTATAAACTAGACTATAGACTAGACTAGAGATAGACTAGAGACTAGAGACTAGACTATAGACTAGACTAGACTATAGACTAGACTATAGACTAGACTAGACTATAGACTAGACTAGACTAGACTAGACTAGCTAGACTAGACTAGACTAGACTAGACTAGACTAGACTAGACTAGACTAGACTAGACTATAGACTAGACTACAGACTAGACTATAGACTAGACTATAGACTAGACTATAGACTAGACTATAGACTAGACTAAGACTAGACTATAGACCAGACTATAGACCAGACTATAGACTAACTATAGACTAGACTATAGACTAGACTAAGACTAGACTATAACTAGACTATAGACTAGACTTAGACAGACTATAGACTAGACTATAGACTAAACTATAGACAAGACTATAGACTAGACTATAGACTAGACTATAGACGAGACTACAGACTAGACTATAGACTTGACTATAGACTAGACTATAGACTAGACTATAGACGAGACTATAGACTAGACTATAGACGAGACTATAGACTAGACTATAGACTAGACTACAGACTAGACTATAGACTAGACTATAGACTAGACTACAGACTAGACTATAGACTAGACTATAGACTAGACTATAGACTAGACTAGACTATAGTCTAGACTATAGACTAGACTATAGACTAGACTATAGACTAGACTATAGACTAGACTATAGACTAGACTATAGACTAGACTATAGACCAGACTATAGACTAGACTATATACTAGACTATAGACTATAGACTAGACTATAGACTATACTATCTAGACTATAGACTAGACTATAGACTAGACTATAGACTAGACTATAGACTAGACTATAGACTAGACTATAGACTAGACTATAGACTAGACTATAGACTAGACTATAGACTAGACTATAGAACTAGACTATAGACTAGACTATAGACTAGACTATAGACTAGACTATAGACTAGACTATAGACTAGACTATAGACTAGACTATAGACTAGACTATAGACTAGACTATAGACTATACTATAGACTAGACTATAGACTAGACTATAGACTAGACTATAGACTAGACTATAGACTAGACTATAGACTAGACTATAGACTAGACTATAGACTAGACTATAGACTAGACTATGACTAGACTATAGAACTAGACTATAGACTAGACTATAGACTAGACTATAGACTAGACTATAGACTATACTATAGACTAGACTATAGACTAGACTATAGACTAGACTATAGACTAGAACTATAGACTAGACTATAGACTAGACTATAGACTAGACTATAGACTAGACTATAGACTAGACTATACTAGACTATAGACTAGACTATAGACTAGACTATAGACTAGACTATAGACTAGACTATAGACTGACTATAGACTATCGACTATAGACAGACTATAGACTATAGACTAGACTATAGACTAGACTATAGACTAGACTATAGACTAGACTATAGACTAGACTATAGACTAGACTATAGACTAGACTATAGACTAGACTATAGACTAGACTAGACTATAGACTAGACTATAGACTAGACTATAGACTAGACTATAGACTAGACTATAGACTAGACTATAGACTAGACTATAGACTAGACTATAGACTAGACTATAGACAGACATAGACTATAGACTAGACTATAGACTAGACTATAGACTAGACTATAGACTAGACTATAGACTAGACTATAGACTAGACTATAGACTAGACTATAGACTAGACTATAGACTAGACTATAGACTAGACTATAGACTAGACTATAGACTAGACTATAGACTAGACTATAGACTAGACTATAGACTAGACTATAGACTAGACTATAGACTAGACTATAGACTAGACTATAGACTAGACTATAGACTAGACTATAGACTAGACTATAGACTAGACTATAGACTAGACTATAGACTACTAGACTATAGACTAGACTATAGAACTGACTATAGACTAGACTATAGACTAGACTATAGACTAGACTATAGACTAGACTATAGGACTAGACTATAGTGACTAGACTATAGACTAGACTATAGACTAGACATAGACTAGACTATAGACTAAGACTATAGAATAGACATAGACTATAGGGACTAACTATAGACTAGACTATAGACTAGACTATAGACTAGACTATAGACTAGACTATAACTACGACTATAGACTAGACTATAGACTAGACTATAGACTAGACTATAGACTAGACTATAGACTAGACTATAGACTAGACTATAGACTAGACTATAGACTGGACTATAGACTAGACTATAGACAGACTATAGACTGGGACCTATAGACTAGACTATAGACTAGACTATAGGACTAGACTATAGACTAGATATAGACTAGACTATGGACTAGACTATAGACTAGACTATAGACTAGACTATAGACTAGACTATAGACTAAATATTGACTAGACTATATACTAGATTATAAACTAGTATATAGTCAATATTTTGCTTGGACGGTCGTTTTGAGCGAATGGAAACTTCTAGAAAATGAGAATGGTTCTATGATGTTAGAGTAGAACAAACTTTGGGTTTGGAGATGATGTTTTTGACTTCAGCAAAAATTAAGGTATTTTTCAGATTATGGCTCTTTTGTTCGGGTTTAAGAGGTGGAGAACGGAGAATTTAAAGAAGTAATCAGCAGGATTACTAACCACCAAATCCTTTCAACTCTTTTGCCTATGTATCAATAGTAGCACACATAAAATGCGCTAGATTAGCAACACTCTTTACATTTTCCTTAGAAAATGTCAAACTTACAAATATCCCCAAAAAAGCTTGGCGCCAAAATACAACCAACTTAACAGTACAAAATGTTTTCAAAACGCAAAAATCACATAAAGCATTAACCCAGGTACTCTCATATAACAATACTCGCAACAACCAGTCCGTCTGGAATGGAACAAAGTTCAGCATGTTTAAAGAATGACTCATTTCTTAATTCAATTTATCCATTGCTATGTATTACCACCACCACCACCACCAGCATCATGAATTTGAATAAAGACACTACGCTTTATAGATTCGTGTGTAAAAATGGTAAAAAAAAAACTATTTCGTATGTAAAGTAAAGACAATATTTAACAGTCGTCTGTGTAAATTTACCACCACCGCCTACACTACATTTGGACGACAGAATTTTCAACAATATTAACATTTTTTATGAATTACTATTTATACGTTCATTGTTTATCGGCATAACACTCTATATTGGGTAGAATTATTCTTTTCATATTGAGTTGCAGAAATGCAAGAGATATTGCATTTAAAAAATATATATATTTTCGATGGAAAATTGCAGTGATCGCAGATTTTTGTTATCTGCTGAATTGAAGCAGATCACATTCAGCACAGTTCAAGCCTTAGTTGCAAATATCACTGTTGAAGAAGGGGAGTCTAATGATCGCATATGCCCAAGTTTAATTTCTTAAGTTTTTCATTTATGTGCATATTTGCATGCATAAACAAAATATTAATTATAAACTTGCAACAACTGTTATTGAATTTTATTATAGTTTTAAAAATTATTACAAATTGTTTAACATATTTTTGAATGAAAATCAAATCGCTTTTGCAGACTGAAAGAAAAACTGCACCAAATTTATGCAATTTGTTGCAAAATGATTAAAAATCAGCTTCGCCAATTTAATTGTCAACATTCTTTATATAGTAAACAAATAAATTTCATTACCACTTTCTCTCTTTAAAAATTTGTCACAACTTACTGAATTATCTCTTCGACAGTTTTGCCAACAATCTACTCCACTAACCCAGTTCAAATAGTACAAAAAATTGCAAAACAAATATTTGCTTAATGCGATTTGAATATTTCACAAAAAATTCCTCTAACCTTTTTGTAAGGTTAAACAAATTATCATATTTCATCAAGAGCCATAGCGATGACATTTCTACTGGAAACAACGATAACCGTTGCCAATGAAATTCAAATATGCTGCATATTAATTTTCAATCATTAATTATCTTGATAAAGTAAAGAAACGAAAAATAATAGAAACAAATTTTCTATATTTGAAAACAAAATTGACAGTGATATGCAAATGTCATAACGTTCCTGTGTAAACATTACAATACGCCATCATCAGCAGTATGCAAACAATATGCAATTTTAAATTTGACAACTTCTAATTGACAAAAAAAACAAAAATACATTGTTGGTTCAAAGCGAAATATTCAACATCAAACTACTGTAAAAAGCCCTTATGGGATGGATGCTGTAAAAGTGTAATCTTTAAAGTGGTATGCAACGACTTTAAGCCGTGCGAATAGTGTGCTGACAGACATTAAAAGTTAAAAAATAAATTATGCCAAAATTTTGGACAAAGATCCAAAGTATTTGTGAAAGTTAGTTAGTTAGTTAGTTAGTTAGTTAGTTAGTGTTAGTTAGTTAGTTCGTTAGTTAGTTTAGTTAGTTAGTTAGTTAGTTAGTTAGTTAGTTTTAGTTCGTTAGTTCGTTCGTTAGTTCGTTAGTTCGTTCGTTAGTTCGTTAGTTTTGTTTTGTTCGTTCGTTCGTTAGTTAGTTCGTTCGTTAGTTCGTTCTTCGTTCGTTAGTTAGTTAGTTCGTTCGTTCGTTCGTTCGTTTTTTTTTCGTTAGTTAGTTCGTTAGTTCGTTCGTTCGTTTTTCGTTCGTTTTCGTTCGTTAGTTTTAGTTGTTCGTTCGTTCGTTAGTTCGTTTCGTTCGTTCGTTCGTTCGTTCGTTCGTTCGTTCGTTCGTTCGTTCGTTCGTTCGTTCGTTATGTTAGTTCGTTCGTTTGTTCGTTCGTTCGTTCGTTCGTTTTCGTTCGTTCGTTCGTTCGTTCGTTCGTTCGTTCGTTCGTTCGTTCGTTCGTTCGTTCGTTAGTTCGTTCGTTCGTTCGTTCGTTCGTCGTTTCGTTCGTTTCGTTCGTTCGTTCGTTCGTTCGTTCGTTCGTTCTTCGTTCGTTGTTTCGTTTTCGTTCGTTCGTTCGTTCGTTCGTTCGTTCGTTCGTTCGTTCGTTCGTTCGTTCGTTCGTTTCGTTCGTTCGTTCGTTCGTTAGTGTTCGTTCGTGTTCGTTCGTTCGTTGTTCTTGTTCGTTCGTTGTTGTTCGTTCGTTCGTTCGTTTCGTTCGTTCGTTCGTTCGTTTCGTTTCGTTCGTTCGTTCGTTCGTTCGTTCGTTCGTTTCGTTCGTTCGTTCGTTCGTTCGTTCGTTCGTTTCGTTCGTTCGTTTCGTTCGTTTCGTTCGTTCGTTCGTTCGTTCGTTCGTTCGTTCGTTCGTTCGTTCGTTCGTTCGTTCGTTTTTCGTTCGTTCGTTCGTTCGTTCGTTCGTTCGTTCGTTCGTTCGTTCGTTCGTTCGTTCGTTCGTTCGTTCGTTCGTTTTCGTTCGTTCGTTCGTTCGTTCGTCGTTTCGTTCGTTCGTTCGTTCGTTCGTTCGTTCGTTCGTTCGTTCGTTCGTTCGTTCGTTTTCGTTCGTTCGTTCGTTCGTTCGTTTTCGTTCGTTCGTTCGTTCGTTCGTTCGTTCGTTTTCGTTCGTTCGTTCGTTCGTTCGTTCGTTCGTTCGTTCGTTCGTTCGTTTCGTTCGTTCGTTCGTTGTTCGTTCGTTCGTTCGTTCGTTCGTTCGTTCGTTCGTTGTTCGTTTCGTTGTTCGTTCGTTCGTTCGTTTTCGTTCGTTCGTTCGTTCGTTCGTTCGTTCGTTCGTTCGTTCGTTCGTTTTTTCGTTCGTTCGTTCGTTCGTTCGTTCGTTCGTTCTTCGTTCGTTCGTTCGTTCGTTCGTTCGTTCGTTCGTTCGTTCGTTCGTTCGTTCGTTCGTTCGTTTCGTTCGTTCGTTCGTTCGTTCGTTTTCGTTCGTTTCGTTCGTTCGTTCGTTCGTTCGTTCGTTCGTTCGTTCGTTCGTTCGTTTCGTTCGTTCGTTCGTTCGTTCGTTCGTTCGTTCGTTCGTTCTTCGTTCGTTCGTTCGTTCGTTCGTTGTTCGTTCGTTCGTTCGTTCGTTCGTTCGTTCGTTCGTTCGTTCGTTCGTTCGTTCGTTCGTTCGTTCGTTCGTTCGTTCGTTCGTTCGTTCGTTCGTTCGTCTCACTCCCTCCCCTCCCTCCTCCCTCCCCCCTCCCTCCCTCCCTCCCTCCTCCCTCCCTCCCTCCCTCCCTCCTCCCTCCCTCCCTCCCTACTCCTCCCTCCTCCCTCCCTCCCTCCCTCCTCCCTCCCTCCTCACTCCCTCCCTCCCTACCTCCCTCCCTCCTACTAACTAACTAACACTAACTAACTAACTAACTACTAACTACTAACTACTAACTAACTAACTAACTAACTAACTACTAACTAACTAACTAACTACTAACTAACTAACTAACTAACTAACTAACTAACTACTAACTAACTAACTAACTAACTAACTACTAACTAACTAACTAACTACTACTAAACTAACTAACTAACTAACTAACTAACTACTAACTAACTACTAACTAACTAACTAACTAACTAACTAACTAACTAACTAACTAACTAACTAACTAACTAACTAACTAACTAACTAACTAACTAACTAACTAACTAACTAACTAACTAACTAACTAACTAACTAACTACTACTAACTACTAACTAACTACTAACTAACTAACTAACTAACTAACTAACTAACTACTAACTAACTAACTAACTAACTAACTAACTAACTAACTACTAACTAACTAACTAACTAACTAACTAACTAACTACTAACTAACTAACTAACTAACTACTACTAACTAACTAACTTAACTACTAACTAACTAACTAAACTAACTAACTAACTAACTAACTAACTAACTAACTAACTACTAACTAACTAACTAACTAACTAACTACTAACTAACTACTAACTAACTAACTAACTAACTAACTAACTAACTAACTAACTAACTACTACTAACTAACTAACTACTACTACTAACTAACTAACTACTAACTAACTAACTAACTAACTAACTACTAACTAACTAACTAACTAACTACTAACTAACTAACTAACTAACTAACTAACTACTAACTAACTAACTAACTAACTACTAACTAACTAACTACTACTAACTACTAACTAACTAACTAACTAACTAACTAACTAACTAACTAACTACTAACTAACTACTACTAACTAACTAACTAACTAACTAACTAACTAACTAACTAACTACTAACTAACTAACTAACTACTAACTAACTAACTACTAACTAACTAACTAACTAACTAACTAACTACCTAACTAACTACTACTAACTAACTAACTAACTAACTAACTAACTAACTAACTAACTAACTAACTAACTAACTACTAACTAACTAACTAACTAACTAACTAACTACTACTAACTACTAACTAACTAACTAACTAACTAACTAACTAACTAACTACTAACTACTAACTAACTACTAACTAACTACTAACTAAACTAACTAACTAACTAACTAACTAACTAACTAACTACTACTAACTAACTAACTAACTAACTAACTAACTAACTAACTAACTAACTACTAACTACTAACTAACTAACTAACTAACTAACTAACTACTAACTAACTAACTACTAACTAACTAACTAACTAACTAACTAACTAACTAACTAACTAACTAACTAACTACAACCTAACTAACCTAACTACTAACTAACTACTTTCACAAATACTTTGGATCTTTGTCCAAAATTTTGGCATAATTTATTTTTTTAAACTTTTAATGTCTGTCAGCACACTATTTTCGCACGGCTTAAAGTCGTTGCATACACTTTAAAGATTACACTTTTACAGCATCCATCCCATAAGGGCTTTTACAGTGTTTGATGTTTGAATATTTCGCTTTGAACCAACAATGTATTTTGTTTTTTTTTTGTCAATTAGAAGTTGTCAAATTTAAATTGCATATTGTTTGCATACTGCTGATGATGGCGTATTGTAATGTTTACACAGGGAGACGTTATGACATTTGCATATCACTGTCAAATTTTGTTTTCAAATATAGAAAATTTGTTTCTATTATTTTTCGTTTCTTACTTTATCAAGATAATTAATGATTGAAAATTAATATGCAGCATATTTGAATTTCATTGGCAACGGTTATCGTTGTTTCCAGTAGAATGTCATCGCTATGGCTCTTGATGAAATATGATAATTTGTTTAACCTTACAAAAGGTTAGAGGAATTTTTGTGAAATATTCAAATCGCATTAAGCAAATATTTGTTTTGCAATTTTTTGTACTATTTGAACTGGGTTAGTGGAGTAGATTGTTGGCAAAACTGTCGAAGAGATAATTCAGTAAGTTGTGACAAATTTTTAAAGAGAGAAAGTGGTAATGAAATTTATTTGTTTACTATATAAAGAATGTTGACAATTAAATTGGCGAAGCTGATTTTTAATCATTTGCAACAAATTGCATAAATTTGGTGCAGTTTTTCTTCAGTCTGCAAAAGCGATTTGATTTTTCATTCAAAAATATGTTAAACAATTTGTAATAATTTTTAAAAACTATAATAAAATTCAATAAACAGTTTGTTGCAAGTTTATAATTAATATTTTGTTTATGCATGCAAATATGCACATAAATGAAAACTTAAGAAATTAAACTTGGGCATATGCGATCATTAGACTCCCCCTTCTTCAACAGTGATATTTGCAACTAAGGCTTGAACTGTGCTGAATGTGATCTGCTTCAATTCAGCAGATAACAAAAATCTGCGATCACTGCAATTTTCCATCGAAAATATATATATTTTTTAAATGCAATATCTCTTGCATTTCTGCAACTCAATATGAAAAGAATAATTCTACCCAATATAGAGTGTTATGCCGATAAACAATGAACGTATAAATAGTAATTCATAAAAATGTTAAATATTGTTGAAAATTCTGTCGTCCAAATGTAGTGTAGGCGTGTGGTGGTAAATTTACACAGACGACTGTTAAATATTGTCTTTACTTTACATACGAAATAGTTTTTTTTTTTACCATTTTTACACCACGAATCTATAAAGCGTAGTGTCTTTATTCAAATTCATGATGCTGGTGGTGGTGGTGGTGGTAATACATAGCAATGGATAAATTGAATTAAGAATGAGTCATTCTTTAAACATGCTGAACTTTGTTCCATTCCAGACGGACTGGTTGTTGCGAGTATTGTTATATGAGAGTACCTGGGTTAATGCTTTATGTGATTTTTGCGTTTTGAAAACATTTTGTACTGTTAAGTTGGTTGTATTTTGGCGCCAAGCTTTTTTGGGGATATTTGTAAGTTTGACATTTTCTAAGGAAAATGTAAAGAGTGTTGCTAATCTAGCGCATTTTTATGTGTGCTACTATTGATACATAGGCAAAAGAGTTGAAAGGATTTGGTGGTTAGTAATCCTGCTGATTACTTCTTTAAATTCTCCGTTCTCCACCTCTTAAACCCGAACAAAAGAGCCATAATCTGAAAAATACCTTAATTTTTGCTGAAGTCAAAAACATCATCTCCAAACCCAAAGTTTGTTCTACTCTAACATCATAGAACCATTCTCATTTTCTAGAAGTTTCCATTCGCTCAAAACGACCGTCCAAGCAAATATTGACTATATACTAGTTTATAATCTAGTATATAGTCTAGTCAATATTTTAGTCTATAGTCTAGTCTATAGTCTAGTCTATAGTCTAGTCTATAGTCTAGTCCATAGTCTAGTCTATAGTCTAGTCTATAGTCTAGTCTATAGTCTAGTCTATAGTCTAGTCTATAGTCCAGTCTATAGTCTAGTCTATAGTCTAGTCTATAGTCCAGTCTATAGTCTAGTCTATAGTCTAGTCTATAGTCTAGTCTATAGTCTAGTCTATAGTCTAGTCTATCTAGTCTATAGTCTAGTCTATAGTCTAGTCTATAGTCTAGTCTATAGTCTAGTCTATAGTCTAGTCTATAGTCTAGTCTATAGTCTAGTCTATAGTCTAGTCTATAGTCTAGTCTATAGTCTAGTCTATAGTCTAGTCTATAGTCTAGTCTATAGTCTAGTCTATAGTCTAGTCTATAGTCTAGTCTATAGTCTAGTCTATAGTCTAGTCTATAGTCTAGTCTATAGTCTAGTCTATAGTCTAGTCTATAGTCTAGTCTATAGTCTAGTCTATAGTCTAGTCTATAGTCTAGTCTATAGTCTAGTCTATAGTCTAGTCTATAGTCTAGTCTATAGTCTAGTCTATAGTCTAGTCTATAGTCTATCTATAGTCTATTATAGTCTAGTCTATAGTCTAGTCTATAGTCTAGTCTATAGTCTAGTCTATAGTCTAGTCTATAGTCTAGTCTATAGTCTAGTCTATAGTCTAGTCTATAGTCTAGTCTATAGTCTAGTCTATAGTCTAGTCTATAGTCTAGTCTATAGTCTAGTCTATAGTCTAGTCTATAGTCTAGTCTATAGTCTAGTCTATAGTCTAGTCTATAGTCTAGTCTAGTCTATAGTCTAGTCTATAGTCTAGTCTATAGTCTAGTCTATAGTCTAGTCTATAGTCTAGTCTATAGTCTAGTCTATAGTCTAGTCTATAGTCTAGTCTATAGTCTAGTCTATAGTCTAGTCTAGTCTATAGTCTAGTCTATAGTCTAGTCTATAGTCTAGTCTATAGTCTAGTCTATAGTCTAGTCTATAGTCTAGTCTATAGTCTAGTCTATAGTCTAGTCTATAGTCTAGTCTATAGTCTAGTCTATAGTCTAGTCTATAGTCTAGTCTATAGTCTAGTCTATAGCCTAGTCTATAGTCTAGTCTATAGTCTAGTCTATAGTCTAGTCTATAGTCTAGTCTATAGTCTAGTCTATAGTCTAGTCTATAGTCTAGTCTATAGTCTAGTCTATAGTCTAGTCTATAGTCTAGTCTATAGTCTAGTCTATAGTCTAGTCTATAGTCTAGTCTATAGTCTAGTCTATAGTCTAGTCTATAGTCTAGTCTATAGTCTAGTCTATAGTCTAGTCTATAGTCTAGTCTATAGTCTAGTCTATAGTCTAGTCTATAGTCTAGTCTATAGTCTAGTCTATAGTCTAGTCTATAGTCTAGTCTATAGTCTAGTCTATAGTCTAGTCTATAGTCTAGTCTATAGTCTAGTCTATAGTCTAGTCTATAGTCTAGTCTATAGTCTAGTCTTAGTATAGTCTATAGTCTAGTCTATAGTCTATAGTCTAGTCTATAGTCTAGTCTATAGTCTGGTCTATAGTCTAGTCTATAGTCTAGTCTATAGTCTAGTCTATAGTCTAGTCTATAGTCTAGTCTATAGTCTAGTCTATAGTCTAGACTATAGTCTAGTCTAGTCTATAGTCTAGTCTATAGTCTAGTCTATAGTCTAGTCTGTAGTCTAGTCTATAGTCTAGTCTATAGTCTAGTCTGTAGTCTAGTCTATAGTCTAGTCTATAGTCTCGTCTATAGTCTAGTCTATAGTCTCGTCTATAGTCTAGTCTATAGTCTAGTCTATAGTCAAGTCTATAGTCTAGTCTGTAGTCTCGTCTATAGTCTAGTCTATAGTCTAGTCTATAGTCTTGTCTATAGTTTAGTCTATAGTCCTAGTCTATAGTCTAGTCTACAGTCTAGTCTATAGTCTAGTCTATAGTCTAGTCTATAGTCTAGTCTATAGTCTAGTCTATAGTCTAGTCTATAGTCTGGTCTATAGTCTGGTCTATAGTCTAGTCTATAGTCTAGTCTATAGTCTAGTCTATAGTCTAGTCTATAGTCTAGTCTATAGTTAGTCTCTAGTCTAGTCTGTAGTCTAGTCTATAGTCTAGTCTAGTCTAGTCTAGTCTAGTCTAGTCTAGTCTAGTCTAGTCTAGTCTAGTCTAGTCTAGTCTAGTCTAGTCTAGTCTATAGTCTAGTCTAGTCTATAGTCTAGTCTATAGTCTAGTCTAGTCTATAGTCTAGTCTCTAGTCTCTAGTCTAGTCTCTAGTCTAGTCTATAGTCTAGTTTATAGTCTAGTCTATAGTCTAGTCTATAGTCTAGTCTATAGTCTAGTCTATAGTCTAGTCTATAGTCTGGTCTATAGTCTAGTCTATAGTCTAGTCTATAGTCTAGTCTATAGTCTAGTCTATAGTCTAGTCTATAGTCTAGTCTATAGTCTAGTCTATAGTCTAGTCTATAGTCTAGTCTATAGTCTAGTCTATAGTCTAGTCTATAGTCTAGTCTATAGTCTAGTCTATAGTCTAGTCTATAGTCTAGTCTATAGTCTAGTCTATAGTCTAGTCTATAGTCTAGTCTATAGTCTAGTCTATAGTCTAGTCTATAGTCTAGTCTATAGTCTAGTCTATAGTCTAGTCTATAGTCTAGTCTAGTCAGTCTAGTCTATAGTCTCTAGTCTAGTCTATAGTCTAGTCTATAGTCTAGTCTATAGTCTAGTCTATAGTCTAGTCTATAGTCTAGTCTATAGTCTAGTCTATAGTCTAGTCATAGTCTAGTCTATAGTCTAGTCTATAGTCTAGTCTATAGTCTAGTCTATAGTCTAGTCTATAGTCTAGTCTATAGTCTAGTCTATAGTCTAGTCTATAGTCTAGTCTATAGTCTAGTCTATAGTCTAGTCATAGTCTAGTCTATAGTCTAGTCTATAGTCTAGTCTATAGTCTAGTCTATAGTCTAGTCTATCTAGTCTATAGTGTAGTCTGTAGTCTAATCTATAGTCTAGTATGTAGTCTAGTCTATAGTCTAGTCTATAGTCTAGTCTATAGTCTAGTCTATAGTCTAGTCTATAGTCTAGTCTATAGTCTAGTCTAGTCTATAGTCTAGTCTATAGTCTAGTCTGTAGTCTAGTCTATAGTCTAGTCTATAGTCTAGTCTGTAGTCTAGTCTATAGTTCCTTTTCAGAATCTAAGAATGTAAGGACGGAACTCGACATTTTATTTGAAGCAGAATTCGAAAATTTTAGCTATACCCTCTTCACTTGTCCTCAATTCTAAAAGTTCTTAAAAGTTCTCGATGCAAAATAATGCTCTAGTAATCCGATACGTCATCATTTACATGTTGATGATGACGGAACCAGGTTGCTTTACGGAGCTATTGGTTGAAAAATTATAATCGCCGAGATGCCTGGTCACACAATACAATAGACACATTTAGGATATCATCCCGCCTGAAGTCGACCGATTAAATGATAAGAAGGAACTCTGTTCTAGTCAATTCCAATCGACTTTATCCTAGACGGTTTCGTTCAATTCCATTCTAGTTGACTGGCTTAGGATTTTTGATTTGAGCGTATTTTAACTCAAATATTTATAAAATACTATATTGACAACACTTAACACGATATGTATACACACACTTTTAACATGCAACATTATTGCGCCTCCATTATTATAGCGTTTGACAATTGTTTGTCATTTGTCATGTTTAGCACACTTTAGATACACCAAACACTAACATACTTAAATACATACATGTTAGCATGTATAATTGTATGTCATAGATATATCGAACAGTATTAAGGTACTAAACGTACAAATATTACATGTTTTTTTCTTCTTACATATAAATCGAAATAAAAAACCAACAAACATACCCCAAACAATAACAATAACAACAATATCTATTGATGTTGTCACAATGTTATTTTTTCGCGTTATTTTTACCAAGTAAAATAACATTATTAACACACAGGTCAAACTCTTAACATGACACTTGTAATGTTTAGTTTAATATTTTTTTGCACTTTTATTTTTTAAACAAACACCATGAAAATAAAAATGAAAAACAAACACTTTGGGTGTTGTTTGAAGTTTAGTTTTTTTTTCTATTTTGGAGGGAGTATAAATCAATTATGTCAAATGTTTAATGTCAACAACATAATTTTTGTTTTGCTGGCAAAAATTTCGTGGAAAAAAATGCAAGAATAAATTAAGTTTTTAATAAGCTTGAACAGGGAATAGTAAAAAAAAATGTTTTGAAAAATTACTACATGTTTAGAAAACAGATTTAGTTTTAGTATTACTTATAATCCCCCAATTTCGAGTTATTAATATTTATCCAGGTGTTAAAATGCTTTATGTTTAAACTACTTTTTAGTTTTTTTTATTATTTGTAAATGATATTCGAACATATCTAGTGTGAGGTGTTTACACTAGCAGTAGTTTATGGTCTATTTTAATCTCCATTAATATTCGATATTTTTATATTAAAGTACGTTATGTAAGACGAATTTTCTAAAAAAATTAAAAGCTCTAGAGGCAATTGATCTAAAGATTCCTATCCGATCGATTTAACTCGATCCGTTTCCATTTTATTTGATTAATTTTTTTATTGAATAATTTTTAATCGATTCCGATCGACACCATTCTATTTAGTTGATGTCTTCAAATCTATTCAAATCAATTTTCATAAACTCTATTCTACTTGATTCTAATCAAACATTTTCTTGTCGGATCGTTTCGATTCTTGTCGATTCTGATTGACTCTATTACCGTTCAACGCAAGGGAATGGCGTTCAATGCTATTGAGGTCTATTAAAGTGATACCGATTGACTCTTTTTAGTTTGATTCCGAAACCATTGTAGTCGATATTGATCGATCATACTCTTCTCCATTTGCTTCGAAACTATTCTAGCTGATTTCGATTCCTATTCCTCTTTCAGTCGATTCTAGTCGATGGTGATCAATTCTTTTCTAGTCAAATACGATCGACTATAGCCTTAGCTTTGAATCGATCTATAGTTGATTTTGATCGATTCTATTCTCATTGATTCCTTTAACATTATTCTAGTCGATTTCGATCGACTCTATTCTATTCAATAACAATTGGATCTATTGTAGTCGATTCCTTTTGACTTTATTTTAGTTGATTTCAATTGATTCTATTCTAGTCGGTTCCGATCGACTCTTGTCTATTCGATAATGATCACTCTTTTCTAGTCAATTACGATCGACTCTATTCTTTTACTTTGAATCTATTCTTGTGATTCTGATCGAATTTATTTATGTTGATTCCTTTGACAATATTCTAGTCGATTCTGATCGACTCTTTTCTATTAAATCTCAATTGATCCTATTCTTGTCGATTCCGATGAATTCCCTTCTAGTCGACTCCAATATCTCTTTTCTGATCAATTCAGATCAACTCTTTTCTAATCAATTATGATCGACTCTATTCTAGTCGATTTCAATCGATTCTATTCCAGTTAACGTCAGTCGACTCTATTCTATTCGATTTCGATCGATCCCTTAGTCGTTTCCAATTGCTTCTCTTTCATTGGATTCCGATCGACGCTCTTCTAGTTGATTCTAATTGACTCTATTACAGTCGATTCCAACTGATTCTATTGATTCTCTTTCATAGAATCCCGATAGACTATCTTCTATTTGCTTCTAATTGACTCTATTATAGTCGATTCCAAGTGATTATTTCAAGTGATCCATTCGATACAAATCAACTCTTTTCTTGCAGATTTCGATCAAGTCGACTTCAATATATTATGTTATAGACGATTCCAATTGATTGTATTCCTTTCGATTCCCGTCGACTACGACTACGACTTCTAGTCGATTCCGATTGATTCTATTCCCTTCCACTCGAGTCTAATCGACTCTCATCTAGTCGATTCCGATCGACTTTTTTCTAGTCGATATCGATTGATTCTCATCTAGTCAATTCCGATTGATTCTATTCCATTCGATTCCCGTCGCACAGTGGTATAGGAAAAAAAAAAGAGGGAAATAATTCGGTAACTTCTAAACGGTTAATCCGATTTTAAAGAAATTTGGTATGCACAAAGAGGAGGTGTTGTCGAGTTTAGGTTTTGAATTTGGACCTTATAGGCCAACCAGGGGCCCGGCGGGGGGTCCTCAAATAGGATTTGAAACGATCCTATTTCTTCATTTGAGTTCCGATTTAAAAAAAATTCGTATATAGAATCTCCTCATCTCCTCAACATCTTTAGAAAATTTACCTAGCACTATTATTTTCATCCATAAGGTTAACTCTTAAATTTGTTACATATATGGATGAAAATAATAGTGCTAGGTAAATTTTCTAAAAGATGTTGAGTTTTCCCTAATTAATTTGTCACTTAAAAAACATTAGGTAGGCATGTTATATATCAATGGAAAGGTAATTTTGTCTATTTTTCAAAACTGTATATAATTTTTGAAAATTAAAAAATTCGCGGAATACTTTTTTTAAAAAAAATTAAAAATGTTTTTTATTCAGTTTTTGCGAAGATACAAATTATTTATGAATATTTTTGATGAAATTTTACAGTTAGGTAGATTTTTTTACTCAAAATCCAAAATTAAATAAAAATTTCGAATTTTCTTATTAGAAATCCCGGAATTCCCAAAAAAGTTTTAAAAATCTCAAAAATGGGATTTTTTTGGTTTTTTGCCTATTATATCCATGCCAGGGGCGGGGTTATCGAAACCCGTTACAAAATGATTAAGAACATATTTGGTCATATAAAACAGGTCACTATAATTTGATATCGACTATGCGATTGAGAATTTTTGCTCAAAATTTAATTTTCCATAAAAAATACGGTTTTTTTTGGATGGACCTGGTCCCCTCGGTATCTAAAATTTTTAGGTTTTGTTTCATTTATCGTATTTTATGTAAAGTCAGCTTTCAAAAGAATAAATTCTATATACATCTTCTTAGAAACTTTTTAGATAACTTAAAAGAAAAAGATACTTTTTTCCCAAAAAAAATGGCAAAAAATCGCCTTTTTTTAATTTTTTTAAATTAAAATGCCTATAACTTTGGACTCAGGTCATGATTTTTACATAATTCTTTCATAAACTTGTTGTTAAGCGAATGACAACAAGCGAAAATCGGGAATATTTGGACAAAAACTAAAGTAAGGACGGTAAAAATTTTTAAAATTTTAATTTTCAAATGCGAATATCTCCTAAAATATAAGAGATAATTTACTGCCTACGACGACATATAGTGTTTTTATAGCGCTCGATGAGGAGATTCTATATACGATTTTTTTTTTTAAATCGGAACTTAAATGAAGAAATAGGATCGTTTCAAAAATTAACATAGCCGAGGTGTCCTAATTTGAGGACCCCAGCCGGGCCCCTGGTTGGCCTATAAGGTCAAATTCAAAACATAAACTCGACAACACCTCCTCTTTGTGCATACCAAATTTCATCAAAATGGCATTAACCGTTTAGAAGTTACCGAATTATTTCCCTCTTTTTTTTTTCCTATACCACTGTGCGTCGACTACGATATAGTTCCTTCTAGTAGATTCGATAGATTCTAT
>NW_023996015.1:0-32500 GCF_015586225.1 Lucilia sericata | reverse complement strand
TCAAGGATTAGTTCATTAGTAATAATAGTCTGTGCACTAGTCTACAATCTATCGACTAGTCTATGGACTATTCTATTGATTATTCAATGTTCTTGTCTATTGACTACTCTAAAGTCCAGCGACTACTCGATATTATATAAAGTAGACAATTGTCTTGTCTTTTATCTAGGGAATGTATGTATATGGTTCGATTAAACAAGTCGATGGAATAGTTTATTGACTAGACTAGCTGTAGGACATCTTTGTCTAGCCTATAACAAGTCTATTGACTAGCCGCTGGAATAGTATTTCTATACTATGGAATAGTCTATTGACTAGCCCATGTAGTAATTTTTTGAGTCCATTGACTAATCCTATTGTCTACTAATCTTGAGTAATAAGGACATTTTATAATGTAACAACTCAGAGTGCTATATACGGCTATGCCGAATCTTAAACACCCTCCACCTGTAAGCTACTATTTATGAAAACCCTTATAAATATTACTAGATACGTATTTAATAAATTGTGAAAGTTTAAATTGTTCTCCCGTCATCATATATATGTACCTTTTGTGGAGATATGGCCAATTATTGGCCAATCGGAACAAAATTTCGCAGAATGATTTATCGATAAAAAAACACACTATGCCGGATTTTTTCCGTATATATTTATAATTGAATGAAATATATTGGAAAAAGTGACTTATGGAAATGGGCCTTATATAAGAACTAAGACCAATTATGCATTGATCCTAATTTTATTTTTAAACCGATTTTTTATATACACAAAATATACTTATTCCGATATCTTTATTTATCAATGAAATATGCGATTTTCTGAAGTGGATCTTATATGACAGATATGAACAATTATGGACCGATCCGAAAAAAAATATTTATATAGCCTATTTTTAAAATATCTTTATTTCTTAATTGTATATTTGCATTTAAGCGATTTTCGGAAATGGTCCTTATGTGGGACTAATTATATGGGATCTACGCCCAATTATGGACCGATCCAAAATATATTTTGCAGAGTGATATACATATGTTTACACAATACATATTTATGTTAAATATTATTCCAATATCTTTATTTCCATTATCTTTAGTAGCTTCTGAGAAAAGTACTCAAGAATTAGGAAAAAAACTTAATTTTTTTTTCGAGGTTGTCTGAAATTTTTACTCATAACTTTTTACGTTGTGGACGGATTTGGCTGATTTTCAAGACCAAACTGCTTAGGACAATAGTGAATATTTTCAGTGAATTTGGCTGATTTATTTTGCTTAGATTTAACGTGAGAGTGTTTGAGGCAGACAGACGGACATACAGATCCAGGATTCAGAATATATATATATACCTTGTTGGGTCTCAGATGAATATTTCTTGGAGTTACACACGGAATGACAAACTTATATATACCCTCTATCACCACTGATGGTGGTGGAGGGTATAAAAATGTATTTCATATAACTTTGGGCTAGTGGGGTTCTTTTAGTAATGAAAAAGTACTAAAGTGCTGAATTTGATGGAAAAAATAGCAATTACCAGAAAGATTGGTGTTCTGTTCAAACCGCGAGTTAAATAACTTCAAATGACAGCTATAGATGTCGAGCACAGTCTCGTAGATGCAAATGATGTCTATAGCCGTCTATAAATCGGAGTATAATAAATTTTTTTAAAATCCGTCGACATTAGACTCATCACTTTTTGGGTGAGCGTCAACGAGTTAAGTGAGTTACAATTCGACAAGGTAACATGTCCAGGGGAGTTGTAATATTATTCTGAGTTATTGACCCTTTAACAATCGCAGGTGTATTTATATTTAAATTTTCAACAAACAACTTTCAACAGATCTAATCTCTTAACAGTACCCATATTTCCTCTAATTTGATCATTTCACAACTGATCTATAATTGCCTAAGAAACGATTACATAATATTACACAATAAAATCGCATATGTCTTGGACAAATTATTGACACTTAAAACAAAAACTAACTGCAAATTGCACTTGTGCCAGAAACATGAAACATAAACTTTTGTTTAGAGCAACAATATCAATATCGCGAGACATAAACAAACATAAACAAAGATCATCTCGATACTTTGCAATACAGCAACAAACAACATAACATTTAAATACACATATTGCAATGCAGCAACAACAACAACACCAACAAGATACAAAACATGATACAAGTTCACCACCCAGAAAAAACTAAATCGAGGGAATCGGTTGAAGAAAAAAAGTCTGCAGCACAATAAACGTTTTGCTATGTCGACACTCTTTTAGCAAACATAAAATTTCAATTATCTGCCAAATAATAAATGTGAACCAGCATTTACTACAATTTAAAGCTAAAGAAAAAAACTAAAAACAATATTTAGTTGCAAATCCTTTTCTTGCCACAAATATGTACTATGGGTTTGTTACTTAGTTACTGGTCAGAAGAAGAAACGAAGGAAGATTAACATTTTAGGAAAAAAAGCGAACAACTATAAATGATCATGAAATAGTTGTTGAATGTAATGAAAGTGATTTTATTACGATTAATGTTTCAATAAATGTTTTTACGTAAAACAAGTTTAAGAACATTTATTACAATCACAAACAACAAACCACACGATCCTCTTTTGTGTATGTATGTACGAGAGTATGTAGGTTCATAATAGGTGAGATCCGGCGAGTGGGGGGGACTAGAGCAGATGGGTGGTACAAGGGAGGGGAAAAAGGAACAGGGGGTGAAAAAGGACAGGGGGAGCACAAGAAGGGAGGGAAACGGGGGAAAAGGAACGAACGAACGAACGAACGAACGAAACGAACGAACGAACGAACGAACGAACGAAACGAACGAAAACGAACGAACGAACGAACGAACTAACGAACGAACAAGAACGAAAAACGAACGAACGAACGAACGAACGAACGAACGAACGAACGAAGAAACGAACTAACGAACGAACAAAAAACGAACGACGAACGAACGAACGAACGAACGAAGAACGAACGAACGAACGAACGAACGAACGAAAACGAACGAACGAACGAACGAACGAACGAAACGAACGAACGAACGAACGAACGAACGAACGAACGAAAGAACGACAACGAACGAACACGAAGAACGAACGAACGAAACGAACGAACGACGAACGAACGAACGAACGAAGAACGAACGAACGAACGAAAACGAACGAACAAGAAACGAACGAACGAACGAACGAACGAACGAACGAACGAAAACGAACGAACGAACGAAGAACGAACGAACGAAGAACGAACGAACGAAGAACGAAACGCGAACGAACGAACGAACGAACGAACGAACGAACGAAACGAACGAACGAACGAACGAACGAAAAACGAACGAACGAACGAACGAACGAACGAACGAACGAACGAACGAACGAACGAAACGAACGAACGAACGAACGAACGAACGAACGAACGAACGAACGAACGAACGAACGAACGAACGAACGAACAAGAACGAACGAACGAACGAAACGAACGAACAACGAACGAAGAACGAACGAACGAACGAACGAACGAACGAACGAACGAACGAACGAACGAACGAACGAAGAACGAACGAACGAACGAACGAACGAACGAACGAACGAACAACGAACGAACGAACGAACGAACGAACTAACGAGAACGAACGAACGAAACGAAACGAACGAACTAACAACGAACGAACGAACGAACGAACGAACGAACGAACGAACGAACGAAACCGAACGAACGAACGAACGAACGAACGGAACAACGAACGAACGAACGAACGAACGAAGACGAACGTAACCGAAGAACGAACGAACAAACGAACGAAAACGAGAAACGAACGAACGAACGAACGAACGAACGAACGAACGAACAAGAACGAACGAACGAACGAACGAACGAGAACGAACGAACGAACGAAACGAACGAACGAACGAAACGAACGAAACGAACGAACGAACTGAACGAACGAACGAACGAACGAACTAACGAACGAACGAACGAAGAACGAACGAACGAACGAAAACGAACGAACAAACGAAGAACTAAGAACTAACTAACGAACGAACTAACGAACGAACGAACGAACGAAAAAAACTAACGAAGAACGAACGACGAAACGAACGAACTAACGAAACGAACGAACGAACGAATAAGAACTAACTAACTAAACGAACTAACGAACGAACGAACGAACTAACGAACTAACGAACGAACGAACGAAAACTAACGAACGAAACGAACGAAGAACTAACGAACGAAACGAACAACTAACTAACGAACTAACGAACGAACGAACGAACAACGAACGAAAGAACGAACTAACTAACGAACGAACGAACGAACAACTAACTAAACTAACTAACTAACGAACTAACTAACTAACTAACTAACGAAAACTAACTAAAACTAACTAACTAACTAACTAACAAACTAACTAACTAACTAACTAACAACTAACTAACTAACTAACTAAACTAACTAACTAACTAATAACTAACTAAACTAAACCACTGTATTTTGATTCTAGAAAAAACTTTTTTCGCTCTCTAAACTTTTTAGCAAACTTATGATCATGTAACGTTATTTTAGAGCAGTTGTGACTGTAAACAAATTTGTTGGTGGTTCGTTTACCAAAGATGATGTTCATTGAGGTTAGAATTCAGATGCTGATTGAGGTAGCTTTAGCTTCTTCGAAAATTATAATGTAGCGAAAACGTCCACATCTCTTCCTCTTCAGTCCCTGTTAAGAAAAGGAACTACTCCTGCTGATCTGGTTAGTTTACCTCATGTTGTTTGTTGGTTGCTGCTTCTAGCATGGTTTCTTCACCAAAAAATATTTTTAAATATTCCATTATTCCACAAGCTCTTTTTAAAAAAATTTTTTTTTTTAAATGTAAGCCGTAATAACTAACCAGCGTAAAACTAAGTTCAGTATGAACCAGTGACTGAGTAGGAATTGGTATTATTTTATGTTTTTTGAAAATTGGGTTTTTATGTTTTCATATGTTTTGCTAGTTTTTTCATAGTTTCGTTTTACTTGTATTTGATTTGAAAAAAAATATTTAAATTTGTTTGCTTAAAGAGGAAAATAGAAAAAAAAATATTTTTTTTGGTTTTTGGTATTATTGTAGTTTCTGGCACAGGTTTGTAATTTAGAATTTGTTTTTTAATTGCCTGCTTTAAATGGGATCATTAATGCAACATTAAATTGATCACGTTTTGTAATCAAATACCATGGAGGTGTGTGTAATTCAGGTGTTTGAAACATTTATTTATTTAACTTATTTTCAGTGTTAGTAGTTTTTTTTTTGGTAATTACTATTTGTTTGAAGAGTTTAATTAAAAACAGCTAAAATCTTTACAACAAATATTTATTACTTAAATTAAAATAAATTATGCTATTAAGAATGTTAATTTGCATAGATCACATTAGCAATTAGTTAAACAAAATATTTTCGAAAAGCTTATCTAAACATAAACTACTCGATCTTTCAGGTACAAGTAATGCAGCAGCACTTTCAATAGGAAATAAGTAAGAATGATAAATCTCCGTTATGTCTTGATATAGAATTTGTGAAGGAAAAACATTAATTTATGATCACTTATCAATTACATAAATTGGATTTTCGAAAAGTTCAACCACAATTGATTTTTGATGATCGAAAATTTATTTTAGAAGGGAATTTTGATCATTGTATTCTTTAATTCAAAATGAAGGGAATAGGTAGATTTATATGTCACTGTAAGGCACTACCTCAAGCAATTTAAGCCAAATTTTTTGAGCTGCTCTTAGGAACATAAGTTTGTACTAGAACTGAACTAGAACTGAACTAGAACTGAACTTAGAACTGAACTAGAACTGAACTAGAACTGAACTAGAACTGAACTAGAACTGAACTAGAATGAAACTAGAACTTAACTAGAACTGAACTAGAACTGAACTAGAACTGAACTAGAACTGAACTAGAACTGAACTAGAACTGAACTAGAACTGAACTAGAACTGAACTAGAACTGAACTAGAACTGAACTAGAACTGAACTAGAACTGAACTAGAACTGAACTAGAACTGAACTAGAACTGAACTAGAACTGAACTAGAACTGAACTAGAACTGAACTAGAACTGAACTAGAACTGAACTAGAACTGAACTAGAACTGAACTAGAACTGAACTAGAACTGAACTAGAACTGAACTAGAACTGAACTAGAACTGAACTAGAACTGAACTAGAACTGAACTAGAACTGAACTAGAACTGAACTAGAACTGAACTAGAACTGAACTAGAACTGAACTAGAACTGAACTAGAACTGAACTAGAACTGAACTAGAACTGAACTAGAACTGAACTAGAACTGAACTAGAACTGAACTAGAACTGAACTAGAACTGAACTAGAACTGAACTAGAACTGAACTAGAACTGAACTAGAACTGAACTAGAACTGAACTAGAACTGAACTAGAACTGAACTAGAACTGAACTAGAACTGAACTAGAACTGAACTAGAACTGAACTAGAACTGAACTAGAACTGAACTAGAACTGAACTAGAACTGAACTAGAACTGAACTAGAACTGAACTACAACTGAACTACAACTGAACTAGAACTGAACTAGAACTGAACTAGAACTGAACTACAACTGAACTAGAACTGAACTTGAACTGAACTAGAACTGAACTAGAACTGAACTAGAACTGAACTAGAACTGAACTAGAACTGAACTAGAACTGAACTAGAACTGAACTAGAACTGAACTAGAACTGAACTAAAACTGAACTAGAACTGAACTAGAACTGAACTAGAACTGAACTAGAACTGAACTAGAACTGAACTAGAACTGAACTAGAACTGAACTAGAACTGAACTAGAACTGAACGAGAACTGAACTAGAACTGAACTAGAACTGAACTAGAACTGAACTAGAACTGAACTAGAACTGAACTAGAACTGAACTAGAACTAAACTAG
Organism: Lucilia sericata; assembly: GCF_015586225.1. NCBI lineage: Eukaryota > Metazoa > Arthropoda > Insecta > Diptera > Calliphoridae > Lucilia > Lucilia sericata. The sequence continues at coordinate 25,537 of NW_023996015.1, read as the reverse complement.
AACTGAACTAGAACTGGATAATTAACTAGATAATTAAGTAAAACTCTAAAGAAATCTGTAAATTCATAAATACTGAGTATTTGAGGAAGGGGGCATTGATCAGTACAAAGGTTAAGTCTGTAAGATCGTCAATAAGTATTATGTTTTTCTGCAAATTAATAAAATCTTGCTTATAATAATCAGTGATCAGTGTATTTTATAGGCAATTTTTTATTAAATTATATAAAATTATAACATTAAGATTCAAATTTGAATGGATTGCATAAACAATTAGTTAAGCACAACTTTGCAACATTTTCCGAAAACGAATCTAAACGATCTAACAGCAATAAGTAATACAGCAGCATTTTAATGAATATTTTCTATAATTTATAATTAAGTTTAAAACTCGTCATTAATTTATAACAATTGCCATAGAATCAGTTACAAATGATTCATTATTAAGCATAACATTGATCCTTGAACCTATTACAAAATGCATTAATTAATAAAGCATACAATTACTTCACTTACTTCACTAACAATACCAACACAAAAGAATCGAAAAACTTTAAAAGAAAAACTAAGCATAATGATCTGTGAAAATACCACTAGTTTTCAATAAATTATAATGACTTTTTAATAAATTAAGCTTCGCAATTTCAAATTACTACATCAAGTACACCACAACAACAATAAAGTTAAGCAGCAATTTGAAATGTATTCGTAATTGCCAACAGATAACAATAAATGAATTAAAAAGGTAAAAAAATAACAGACTCTATATTCAAATCCAAATTCAAATCAAGCGCAAACAATAAAATAAAAATACTATAAATACAAAATACTACTGACCTTCGACTCTGGTGTTGCAAACAATTGCTACCAAATGTTTCCGAAAATTCAACAAATTGTAATACAGAACTTAAAAACAATTTTGGAGGAAAAAAACCCCAAACTTTTTTTATATAAATTGCTTTAAAATGCAAGTTGCAGACAATAGCTATGATCAAACATAATAAAAACAATTTTATATATTTAAACAAATTATTATACAAAAAAAAATTATATAAAAATATTTGTGCAATGCCATAAAACGGTTTTTATTTTATTTCACAGAAAAAAAAATTATTGTATTCCTAATCATGTTATGGAAATCAGTGGCAAGTTTAGTGCCCATAATTTTGACTCATACGCTATAAAATATGGTTATTAATGTGCTGTATGTATGTATGTATGTATGTATGTATGTTTGTATATAATTCGAAATTTTTACATGATTTTTATTTGCCCCCCTCCCACACTAAACTGTTTGTAAATAAAGGAACAGGTCATAGATCACTTGAAATTATATCAAATAAAAATATTTTTTATTATTTTTATCAGAAAAGAGTTGAATTTAATTTGTAATTATTTTAAACATTTTGCAGTTTTTATAGCAATTTATTATAAACTCTCTGTAACTGTTAATAATTTGTTTTTTTTTTTTTCTTCGTAATATTTACGAACATTTCATGTATTTAACGAAATATTATTAAAAAAAAATCACTAAATTTATTCTAAGATTACGTAATATAAACAAATCTTTTTCAAAATTATTTTGCATTATACTAAAATATTCCGTAATATTTCGTATATATTACGAAACAATTTCATGATGAATTTCATACAATGTATGACATTTTTCATTTATGTTAGTTATAGGTTATTTTTAATGTTTGTATCGTCACCTGCTTTGTAACGAATTCTCTGTTGGAACTTATTTTCAGGTTTCGAGATTTTGGTCAATATTGTCATACTAACAACGTCTTTAATAACGATCCTGGCTTTAACGAATCCCACGATAAACGAACTACTTTTTGGCAGTAATCTTAGGTAATATTGAAGCATCTTTTAAAACAAGTTTTTCAGTGTCAATAATGGATAGTAAAAGATCTTTACCGATGGTTCCAGAATGAATGATGGCGTAGGAACTAGAGCGGTAGTTTCTTTCAAGATTCTTAACCAATTTTGCGTTCTTCATGCTGAATTATAAGCCATAAAATGGGCTACAAAAAGTCTCAGGTTTTACCGAATATACAAAGATGATATTCGAATATATGCCGATAGTTGGAACGCCCTAAGGGCGTATTTATATAACATCACACTTGGTTCTAGAATGCCGGACATCCCTAAATGAGAAGGCAAAACATTCGAAAGTAGGACTGTATTTGATTTCAGGCCATAAACAGATACCGGGCAATACCATTGCGAACCCTCTTGTGAAAGTGAGCTTCTCACCAACAACCACTTTTCGACGGCCTATTGCTTTCAAGTTTCAAATGTTTGATTCATGATAAACTACACAAGCTTGTCCAACACAGATGATAGATTGAAGCTGAACAACTAATAAAGATCACAAGCCCTACTTTAGGTTCCGAGAATAAATTTATGGAACTTAAAACTCGTTCATGTCAAATTTCATTGATATACTGGCATTTTAAAATCAGTTATAAACTTTGAAGACATTTTTAGAAGGGTACCTTCATAGGGGGATTTTGGTTTCAATTTTGGGCCAATTGTCATAAAATATTCAGTTCTCCATTAAGATTTTTCCATTAGGACCCTATCGTTTTTTCAACAGACGGACGGACATGGTTTGATCGTCTTAGAATTTATTTAGAATCCAGAATTTATATACTTATATGATTCTGTCCCACGGAAGGAAGATAGTAGCAAGATTCATATACCTGAATTACCATTCCCCGATGCCAACTCCCAGCATGTAGCTTAGAGAAGCACAACCAATCGCAGTAGACAAGCACCTATAGATCCTTAATTGTTTAAAAAAAATTGTCAATTTTCATTATACGATAAGGTCCGATCACCGCTAAAGCCGATTAAGTTTCGGAATAAGTGTAAAACTAATTGGGTTAAGACACTTTTTAATATCGAAATAGAGTGGATATAGACACTTATGAATAAAAACTCACGACTGCTATCGTTTAAGCTGATAAGTGTCCTATGCAAGAGTGGAGATCCGTCTAGGTGGGTAACAGGAAATGTTTGGAATCTTGGTAAATCTCTTCAAGATCACATGAACATAAGAAAATTATTAGAAAAGTTAAACGAGACTCTTGGAAACTTTTCTGTCAAGAGATAAATAGCGTATCGAAAATAAAGAAACCCATGATCCCATGATCAATCAGAATTATTTGTCGATGACATGGGAGGATATGAAAGAGACTATTAAACTTCTGATGGACTCTAATTCTCACCTGATATAAAGGACAGCCGGAGAGGAACATATACGACGAGAAACGGAGACTATCTGAGAGAAAATCATTACAAATGATGACAGGAAGCAAGAGTAGTATTTATTCCCAAAACTAGAAAAGACAAGTTAAGCGACATTAAAATCGTATCTATCCAGTATGCAAGGAAGATGATTGCACTGCTCGTAATGAAAGAGAACAAAGGAGACCTCAATGAAATCATAAAATTGTTTCCCATTTTTGGACATCTCGATAACTGGGACAGATAGTTTGTAATTCTATTTTTATTATGGCGACACAACCGAATGCTCTTCCAGTGGTAAGATCTGCATTATATGGGAAGTTGAATACTGGAACGGTGGCTAGAACCACTATAATTCTATAGGGCAACCACAACGAGAGTCATAACCTAATGCTCTTCCAGTAGTAAGATATGCATCGTAAGGGAACTTGAATAATGGAACGGTGACTAGGATCACTATAATCCTATAGGGCAACCACAACGAGACTCACAACCAAATGCTCTTCCTGTGGTAAGATCTGCATCATATGGAAACTTGCTATTAAGGCAAGAAAGCTTAATAATGAAACGGTAACTACCCTATGGTATATTCCCAACTAGAATAGGGCAAGATATAAGGATCATTACCCGGCTTTCATCGAAATAGATGCAAAAATCTCAGTAACACTGATTAGAAAATTCTAAGGAACTAAGTCCAGGAAACAGAGTTTCTGAAGATTTCTTTCATAGATCTCTATATAATCAATATTTGTTCCATGAATATTTATATTAACCGACTAACTACGAATATTATCGATTTCTTAATACCTCAACTTATCTCTTCTTAAACAAGTACACAACTACCAATTAGCATTACTAATAGGCTTATAAATAATTCCACTAATATATTCTATATTTGACCTAACAAAATCATTGTCATATATTTAACAAACTTTAGTTTAGAATTTTCAAAAGAATATTTCAATAACCATGTTATTGGCCACTAATTTGTTAAACAATTACTAAAACATTGTCTCTATTATTAAATTATAATGGTCAATATCAAAAGCATTTACTAATATTTATTTGCTACAATTCTTTATCAAAGGTTAAAGGTTTTTCGCCTTAAAAAAAATTATACGAAAAAAACTATAACTAGAAAACTAGTAAAAACTAGGCAAAACTACTAGTTTATAGAGAGAAAAAAAAAAAACAAAATATTGAATGCAAACTAAAACGATTAACTAGTCTCAGTCTTTCGTATCAAGGTTGAACTAGTTATATTTTCGAAAAAATTGGGTGTAGTTGGCACATATAAATAAATTTGGTGTTTTTTTCCAATATTTTTATTATTTTCAATATAAATTTTTTTTCCAACAAACAAATTTTCATAGACTTTATAAAAGCGGCCAACACCTTTTTTCCATAGATAATATTGCTGATATTTAGTGGCTACTACTAAGAAATTCTTGTTTTTTTTTTAACTTTCAGGCTTGCTTGGCTAGTCAACGGACTCATTTGCTGTCTGGCTATTTGGATAGTTGGTCAAGTAGGGTATAAGATCTTTATACCATAAGTGGGTGGGTGTTTAAATTTTACACCAGCTTAAATAATGTAAAAAATTGAAACGTATTCGTATTAGTAAGATTGTGTTATTTACTTCTGAGTTTCTCTTCGACACGTTTCCTTAATTTTGCTGTAGTTGTTGTGGTTTTTACATAGTTTTTAGTTTCTATCTAACGTGATAATAAAGTGCAAATAATAGACATAAACTCTTAATATGTCCGTCCATATATCGTTTATATACTACTATTGTTACTGGAAACATTTTGATGTATACAATTAAGTATGGGCATAATAGCCAGGCTGTAAAAGAATAATTTGTAGCAAATTTAAACTCAAATACATCTCTTTCAAAAATCTGATGCAGATATCTAATTACCTTGTGACAAGTAATTAACTATAAGGACAGAAATCTAGTTTAGTTGTATTCAGATCTAGTTCAGTTGAAGTTCAGTTCTAGTTCAGTTCTAGTTCAGATCTAGTTCAGTTCTAGTTCAGTTCGAGTTCAGTTCTAGTTCAGTTCTAGTTCAGTTCTAGTTCAGTTCTAGTTCAGTTCTAGTTCAGTCTGTTCAGTTCTAGTTAGTTTCAGTTCTAGTTCAGTTCTAGTTCAGTTCTAGTTCAGTTCTAGTTCAGTTCTAGTTCAGTTCTAGTTCAGTTCTAGTTCAGTTCTAGTTTCAGTTTCTAGTTCAGTTCTAGTTCAGTTCTAGTTCAAGTTCTAGTTCAGTTCTAGTTCAGTTCTAGTTCAGTTCTAGTTCAGTTCTAGTTCAGTTCTAGTTCAGTTTCTAGTTCAGTTCTAGTTCAGTTCTAGTTCAGTTCTAGTTCAGTTCTAGTTCAGTTCTAGTTCAGTTCTAGTTCAGTTCTAGTTCAGTTCTAGTTCAGTTCTAGTTCAGTTCTAGTTCAGTTCTAGTTCAGTTCTAGTTCAGTTCTAGTTCAGTTCTAGTTCAGTTCTAGTTCAGTTCTAGTTCAGTTCTAGTTCAGTTCTAGTTCAGTTCTAGTTCAGTTCTAGTTCAGTTCTAGTTCAGTTCTAGTTCAGTTCTAGTTCAGTTCTAGTTCAGTTCTAGTTCAGTTCTAGTTCAGTTCTAGTTCAGTTCTAGTTCAGTTCTAGTTCAGTTCTAGTTCAGTTCTAGTTCAGTTCTAGTTCAGTTCTAGTTCAGTTCTAGTTCAGTTCTAGTTCAGTTCTAGTTCAGTTCTAGTTTAGTTTTAGTTCGGTTTTAGTTCAGTTCTAGTTCAGTTCTAGTTCAGTTCTAGTTCAGTTTAGTTCAGTTCTAGTTCAGTTCTAGTTCAGTTCTAGTTCAGTTCTAGTTCAGTTTAGTTCAGTTCTAGTTCAGTTCTAGTTCAGTTCTAGTTCAGTTCTAGTTCAGTTCTAGTTCAGTTCTAGTTCAGTTCTAGTTCAGTTCTAGTTCTTCTAGTTCAGTTCTAGTTCAGTTCTAGTTCAGTTCTAGTTCAGTTCTAGTTCAGTTCTAGTTCAGTTCTAGTTCAGTTCTAGTTCAGTTCTAGTTCAGTTCTAGTTCAGTTCTAGTTCAGTTCTAGTTCAGTTCTAGTTCAGTTCTAGTTCAGTTCTAGTTCAGTTCTAGTTCAGTTCTAGTTCAGTTCTAGTTCAGTTCTAGTTCAGTTCTAGTTCAGTTCTAGTTCAGTTCTAGTTCAGTTCTAGTTCAGTTCTAGTTCAGTTCGTTCAGTTCTAGTTCAGTTTAGTTCAGTTCTAGTTCAGTTGTAGTTCAGTTCTAGTTCAGTTCTAGTTCAGTTGTAGTTCAGTTGTAGTTCAGTTCTAGTTCAGTTCTAGTTCAGTTGAGTTCAGTTGTAGTTCAGTTCTAGTTCAGTTCTAGTTCAGTTTGTAGTTCAGTTCTAGTTCAGTTCTAGTTCAGTTCTAGTTCAGCTCTAGTTCAGTTCTAGTTCATTTCTAGTTCAGTTCTAGTTCAGCTCTAGTTCAGTTCTAGTTCAGTTCTAGTTCAGTTCTAGTTCAGTTCTAGTTCAGTTCTAGTTCAGTTCTAGTTCAGTTCTAGTTCAGTTCTAGTTCAGTTCTAGTTCAGTTCTAGTTCAGTTCTAGTTCAGTTCTAGTTCAGTTCTAGTTCAGTTCTAGTTCAGTTCTAGTTCAGTTCTAGTTCAGTTCTAGTTCAGTTCTAGTTCAGTTCTAGTTCAGTTCTAGTTCAGTTCTAGTTCAGTTCTAGTTCAGTTCTAGTTCAGTTCTAGTTCAGTTCTAGTTCAGTTCTAGTTCAGTTCTAGTTCAGTTCTAGTTCAGTTCTAGTTCAGTTCTAGTTCAGTTCTAGTTCAGTTCTAGTTCAGTTCTAGTTCAGTTCTAGTTCAGTTCTAGTCAGTTCTAGTTCAGTTCTAGTTCAGTTCTAGTTCAGTTCTAGTTCAGTTCTAGTTCAGTTCTAGTTCAGTTCTAGTTCAGTTCTAGTTCAGTTCTAGTTCAGTTCTAGTTCAGTTCTAGTTCAGTTCTAGTTCAGTTCTAGTTCAGTTCTAGTTCAGTTCTAGTTCAGTCTAGTTCAGTTCTAGTTCAGTTCTAGTTCAGTTCTAGTTCAGCTCTAGTTCAGTTCTAGTTCAGTCTATTCTTCTAGTTCAGTTCTAGTTCAGTTCTAGTTCAGTTCTAGTTCAGTTCTAGTTCAGTTCTAGTTCAGTTTAGTTCAGTTCTAGTTCAGTTCTAGTTCAGTTCTAGTTCAGTTCTAGTTCAGTTCTAGTTCAGTTCTAGTTCAGTTCTAGTTCAGTTCTAGTTCAGTTCTAGTTCAGTTCTAGTTCAGTTCTTTCTAGTTCAGTTCAGTTCAGTTCTAGTTCAGTTCTAGTTCAGTTCTAGTTCAGTTCTAGTTCAGTTGTAGTTCAGTTCTAGTTCAGTTCTAGTTCAGTTCTAGTTCAGTTCTAGTTCAGTTTCTAGTCAGTTCTAGTTCAGTTCTAGTTCAGTTCTAGTTCAGTTCTAGTTTAGTTCTAGTTCAGTTCTAGTTCAGTTCTAGTTAGTATTTTCGGCAACTATGATTCCGTATAATAGCCTTTTAACAGTACCTTCCTTTAATTATCTGTTTAATATGTTTTTCTATCTTTTTTAACATTTTGTTTTTCGGAGGTTTATTTATCAGCCAGCAACATTGGATTTCAAAATTGTTGAGAAGTTTTTTCCCTATTTTTTTCCATTGTATTCATATATTTTGCTTATTTTGATAATTTACATTTGTGTAAGAGATTATTGCTTTGGGTTGTTGTTGCAAATGTTATTGCTGTTGCTATTGTGGTTTTTATTGTTGGTTACAAGATATTGTAAATTTTTTTTCGAGTTACTTATTTTTTCTTTTAAAATAGATAATAAGAACCACCGCCATAGTTGTTGTTAATATTGTTGCTTTTTTCTATTCTGTGTTATTGTTGTTGTTGTCTGTAGTCTATGTCTATTATTATCTTGATGGAAATGCACCTGACTCGTTTGGTATTTGCACGTTTTTTCAATTTTTTCTTCCATTTTTGCACATGCGCTTAGTAGTTATTATGGGGTTTTATTATTGTTGTTGTTACTATTTAGTGGGTTGCTAAAAGAGTTGCCAGGTGATTTAGGAAGGAAGCTATAAATCTTGAGATTTTAAAACTTTGGTATTTCTGAACTGAACTAATACTGAACTAGAAGTGAACCAGAACTGAACTAGAACAGAACTAGAACAGAACTAGAACAGAACTAGAACAGAACTAGAACAGAAAGTAGAACAGAAGTAGAACAGAACTAGAACAGAACTAGAACAGAACTAGAACAGAACTAGAACTAGAACAGAACTAGAACAGAACTAGAACTAGAACAGAACTAGAACAGAACTAGAAACTAGAACAGAACTAGAACAGAACTAGAACAAAACTAGAACAGATCTAGAACAGAACCAAAACAGAACAGAACTAGAACAGAACTAGAACAGAACTAGAACAGAACTAGAACAGAACTAGAACAGAACTAGAACAGAACTAGAACAGAACTAGAACAGAACTAGAACAGAACTAGAACAGAATTAGAACAGAACTAGAACAGAACTAGAACAGAACTAGAACAGAACTAGAACAGAACTAGAACAGAACTAAAACAGAACTAGAACAGAACAGAACAGACAGAACTAGAACAGAACTAGAACAGAACTAGAACAGAACTAGAACAGAACTAGAACAGAACTAGAACAGAACTAGAAAAGAACTAGAACAGAACTAGAACAGAACTAGAACAGAACTAGAAACAGAACTAGAACAGAACTAGAACTAGAACAGAACTAGAACAGAACTAGAACAGAACTAGAACAGAACTAGAACAGAACTAGAACAGAACTAGAAAGAACTAGAACAGAACTAGAACAGAACAAGAACTGAACAAGACTGAACTAGAACTGAACTAAAAACTGAACTAGAACTGAACTAGAACTGAACTAGAACTGAACTACAACTGAACTACAACTGAACTACAACTGAACTACAACTGAACTACAACTGAACTAGAACTGAACTAGAACTGAACTAGAACTGAACTAGAACTGAACTAGAACTGAACTAGAACTGAACTAGAACTGAAACTAGAACTGAACTAGAACTGAACTAGAACTGAACTAGAACTGAACTAGAACTGAACTAGAACTGAACTAGAACTGAACTAGAACTGAACTAGAACTGAACTAGAACTGAACTAGAACTGAACTAGAACTGAACTAGAACTGAACTAGAACTGAACTAGAACTGAACTAGAACTGAACTAGAACTGAACTAGAACTGAACTAGAACTGAACTAGAACTGAACTAGAACTGAACTAGAACTGAACTAGAACTGAACTAGAACTGAACTAGAACTGAACTAGAACTGAACTAGAACTGAACTAGAACTGAACTAGAACTGAACTAGAACTGAACTAGAACTGAACTAGAACTGAACTAGGAACTGAACTAGAAACTGAACTAGAACTGAAACTAGAACCTGAACTAGAACTGAACCAGAACTGAAACTAGAAGCTGAACTAGAACTGAACTAGAACTGAAACTAGAACTGAAACTAGAACTGAACTAGAACTGAACTAGAAACTGAACTAGAACTGAACTAGAACGTGAACTAGAACTGAACTAGAACTGAACTAGAACAACACTAGAAACTGAACTAGATAGACTGAACTAGAAACGGAACTAGAACTGAACTAGAACTGAACTAGAACAAGAACTAGACACATACTAATTACAACTGAACTAGAGCGCTCATTTTTAATCCCATTCAATTTTTGACTCAAATAATGAAATGGCAGCCCTTATTTTCATTATCACATACAACCCAAACAACGAAAAAAACCCATTCCTTCCAAGTTCTTTAACAAACTCCTAACAACAAACATTAAACATGTACTACCAAAAGAACTTAAACAATTTTACCAATTTGGGGAGTTTGTTTTTTCCTATTTTCGTTCAATTTTCATTGGCATTAAGAGAAGAGGAGGGCAAAACTGAACAGAAAATAGTAAGCAACATTAACAACCCAACGAAATTTAAATAAAATGCTGTAATTTAGCTGTTGGCAACGATTTACAACTGCATCAAAATAACAACAAGCAAAAGTATGCAACAAAAGAACATGTTGCATATTTACTTATATTGTATTGTAGATACTTGTACTCTATAGACGTGTAAGGAGCATCAATAAACCGAACAACAACAAAAATTGCAGAGAAACCAGCAACATTTTAGACAAGCTAGTGAAGATTTAAACTAATATTGCAGTGATTGTTGTAGTGTTGTTGCTCATGTTGTTATTGCTGTTAGTTGCAGTTGTTGCTTTTACACGTCAAACGAATTACTTTGACTTGACGGTTTTACAGTTTCGTTTCATTTCATTTTGTTTTCATGTTGAGCAATTATTCGACAGAAAAATAACGAACACAAACATTTTTCAGTTGATTCAACTTTAGCCTCAAGTTCAACTGCAAACAGAAGAAACAAATTTCAGTTTAAAAATCAAACTGAAATACAAGAATCAAATATACGGATGAAGGAAACGAAACTGATCTTTGAGTAATTGTGGTTGCTGTTGCTGTGGAGGTGGTGTGTGTTGTATTGTTTTCCCAACTACAGTTTCCCATGATTTTCAAATTGCCAGTTGCTGGCTATTGTTATTACCGTAGTTGTTGTTGTTGCTGGTGTGTCTGTTTGCTGTTGATTTTTGCAGTTGAGTTTTTGGTATGCAATAAGGTGTAATGTAACCTGTTGCTGCAACTTTAACTAATCATTCAACTATTCATTCATTATGTACAAATAAATACACTTACACAAGTCCATACCGACACCTTTGTCAGAGTGTAAAAGAATGGATTAGACATTATTTTATTTGATTTTACTCAGATTGGAACGGATCTAGAAGTGAACCAGAAAAAAAGGGAAAATAACTAGAGCTGAACAGAACTAGAACAAAACAAGTAAGAAAGTATAGTCGGGCGTGGCCGACCATATGATACCCTACACCAGTTATGAATATTAAATGTGATTTATTTTTCATAATAAAGCATTTATCTTCAATATTCCCTTGTTTCGATACATTTAAGCAATTTATGGATAAAAAACTAATTCTCTGGGGCTAGGGGCAAATATGGACCAAGCCCGATAAAATTTTGTGAATATATATTAATATTTACATAATATTTTATTGTACTGAATTTCATCGCGATATTTGTGTTTATAAGTTAATTTGGGACATTCAAGTAATTTTCTGAAGGGGACTTTGTATGGGAGCTAGGATCAGATGGGGCCCGATCTTTATGAAATTTGGCAGGGTCATCAAGACTTCTAGAAAACTTAGTTGTGCCGTATTTTATCGATATATCTGTATATTTAACAATATTATGAGCTCAGAAGCCCTTTTCGGGGGGGACCTGTTCTATGGGGGCTAGGTGAAATAATGGACCGATTTTAACCATTTTCAATAGGCTTCGTCCTTGGGTCAAATAAAACGTGCGTGCCAGCCAGCCAGACGGACGGACGGACATAGCTTATATCGACTCAGAAAACGATTTCTAAACCGATTGGTATACTTTAAGGTGGGCCTAGGACGAATATTTTTGTATGTTACAAACATCAGCACAATCCAATATACCCTCCCACTAAAGTGGTGTAGGGTATAACTAGAACAGAACTAAACAGAACTAGAACAGAACTAGAACAGAACTAGAACAAACTAGAACATAACTAGAACAGAACTAGAACAGAACTAGAACCGAACTAGATAAGAACAGAACTAGAACAGAACTAGAACTGAACTAGAACTGAACTAGAACAGAACTGGAACAGAACTAGAACAGAACAGAACTAGAACAGAACTAGAACAGAACAGAACTAGAACAGAACTAGAACAGAACTAGAACAGAACTAGAACAGAACTAGAACAGAACTAGAACAGAACTAGAACAGAACTAGAACAGAACAGAACTAGAACAGAACTAGAACAGAACTAGAACAGACTAAACAGAACTAGAACAGAACTAAACAGAACTAGAACAACTAGAACAGAACTAGAACAGAACTAGAACAGAACAGAACTAGAACAGAACTAGAACAGAACTAGAACAGAACTAGAACAGAACTAGAACAGAACTAGACAGAACTAGAACAGAACTAGAACAGAACTAGAACAGAACTAGAACAGAACTAGAACAGAACTAGAACTAACCGAACAGAACTAGAAAGAACTAGAACAGAACTAGAACAGAACTAGAACAGAACTAGAACAGAACTAGAACAGAACTAGAACAGAACTAGAACAGAACTAGAACAGAACTAGAACAGAACTAGAACAGAACTAGAACAGAACTAGAACAGAACTAGAACAGAACTAGAACAGAACTAAACAGAACTAGAAACGAACTAGAACAGAACGAACAGAACTAGAACAGAACTAGAACAGAACTAGAACAGAACTAGAACAGAACTAGAACAGAACTAGAACGAACTAGAACAGAATAGAACAGAACTAGAACAGAACTAGAACAGAACTAGAACAGAACTAGAACAGAACTAGAACAGAATTAGAACAGAACTAGAACAGAACTAGAACAGAACTAGAACAGAACTAGAACAGAACTAGAACAGAACTAGAACAGACTAGAACAACTAGAACAGAACTAGAACAGAACTAGAACAAACTAGAACAGAACTAGAACAGAACTAGAACAGAACTAGAACAGAACTAGAACGAACTAGAACAGAACTAGAACAGAACTAGAACAGAACTAGAACAGAACTAGAACAGAACTAGAACAGTTAATACCTTTAAACATCTTATTCCATCTGCAAATCCAAAACCAAAAAAATAAAAACCTCAATCATTTTTAGTGATTGACTACATTTCGTAGATTTTTAACTCACACTATAACACCTTGCAGCATTATTTAGAAATATTTTTTTCTATTTCTTACATTACAAAGGACACGAAGTTCAAATCATTCTACCCATTTCTTTACTCTTCCACTTAAACTACATCACACATACTTCTCGATTACATTATTTGTAAGCACTTTGCAGACTTTCTTTGTTTCTTTGCCCATGATTGTGTTGGGCTGGGGCTGTTTGTTGCAGCTGATGATGATGATGATGATGAAATATCACTTTAAAGCTCTATTTTAAGTCTGTTATTTTAAAACTTCTTAGCAATTGGTTCTTAAAAAAAGAACAAATCATTCAACTATCCGTATAATACAAATTTTACTTGGATTTCGTAGATTTTCTGTATTCTTTTAAGTAGATTAATTGAAATTAAGCGCTTTTCAATTAACTTTTTTTTGTAGTATATTTTTGTGGATATTTTCTCAGAAGCCTCAAGTGTTTGGCTGTAGTTCATCTTGTATATTGGTTGTAATCTACAGTAGTAAATTATAGTTTAGGTTTCGCTAGTTTTTGGTAATTCGTATTGTAATGGGGAGTGGTGGTTAGAGTGCTTTTTTCGCTGATGGTTCATGTGAACTTGTTATAATATGGTGGATTTTTGTTATTTAATAAAAATAAATAATTTTTTGGAAGTTTTTGTTATTTTCTAGAATTATTCAAATAATAATTTGTTATACAGAAATGAAAACTTATATTGCAGATACCAAAACCAGAAAAAATAGTATGAGTAATATAAACTTGTGATAAATTCCCAGAGATATAAAATTGTAATTTTTATATCATAACACAGTTTGCCAACTATAAATCCTGCCTCCCTAACCATAACCGATAAATTTGTGTAGCTATATGGCTTTATACTTAACAATCAGTAACTGTTTTCTATCCACCAAAAGAACCTGTGATAAGATAAATTGATTTTATGATATTTTTCCTGTATCCTTTTTTCAAACACTATATAGCAACAATTTGTATGATAAAAAGTAATAAATCAAAATTTGGCTGCAACCTAGAAATTATGTTGCCCTGTATTATTGGGCATTCTTATCAATAATCAACAAGTTTTCAACTACTGAAAAAACCAAAGAAAAACAGCCAACCGACTAAATAAAATATGTATGTAAAGGGATGCGAAATATTTTGTAACCAGTTAATATTGATTTTTATTTTCTTAAAAAACAAAAACTAAAAATTTTGCTAGGATACATAAAAAAGTTAAACTGAAAATGGGAATACAGCATAGTTTTCTGTAGGTGTTTTAAAAATTTTTTTTTTTTTTGGAGCGTAGGGAAACATTACAGGAATTTCTTTTGGGAATTTGTTATCATTTATATATTTCTACAATTTGTACGCCTAGTATAGAAAATGTTTATCACTGTGATAAGTTTGTTTTGTTAAAAAAATGTATGCTTTATTTTAAGTTTTTAGAATATTTATTAGTAATGTTAAGTTTGTGATAAAATATCACAATAAAAGACTATAGTTCGGAAGTGTGGGACAAGTCAGGGAGAGGGTGTTATGAGTGTACTGTATAATGATAATAGAGAAAATTGTGCATTGTTTACAATTTTTGAAATTTCCATTTGACCACACAAGTATTGTTTTGTTGTGTTTGCTGCCGAAACGCTTCAACATCATGAACAGAACTAGAACAGAACTAGAATAGAACTAGAACTGAACTAGAACTGAACTAGAACTGAACTAGAACTGAACTAGAACTGAACTAGAACTGAACTAGAACTGAACTAGAACTGAACTAGAACTGAACTAGAACTGAACTAGACTGAACTAGAACTGAACTAGAACTGAACTAGAACTGAACTAGAACTGAACTAGAACTGAACTAGAACTGAACTAGAACTGAACTAGAACTGAACTAGAACTGAACTAGAACTGAACTAGAACTGAACTAGAACTGAACTAGAACTGAGAACTGAACTAGAACTGAACTAGAACTGAACTAGAACTGAACTAGAATGAACTAGAACTGAACTAGAACTGAACTAGAACTGAACTAGAACTGAACTAGAACTGAACTAGAACTGAACTAGAACTGAACTAGAACTGAACTAGAACTGAACTAGAACTGAACTAGAACTGAACTAGAACTGAACTAGAACTGAACTAGAACTGAACTAGAACTGAACTAGAACTGAACTAGAACTGAACTAGAACTGAACTAGAACTGAACTAAAACTGAACTAGAACTGAACTAGAACTGAACTAGAACTGAACTAGAACTGAACTAAAACTGAACTAGAACTGAACTAGAACTGAACTAGAACTGAACTAGAACTGAACTAGAACTGAACTAGAACTGAACTAGAACTGAACTAGAACTGAACTAGAACTGAACTAGAACTGAACTAGAACTGAACTAGAACTGAACTAGAACTGAACTAGAACTGAACTAGAACTGAACTAGAACTGAACTAGAACTGAACTAGAACTGAACTAGAACTGAACTAGAACTGAACTAGAACTGAACTAGAACTGAACTAGAACTGAACTAAACTGAACTAGAACTGAACTAGAACTGAACTAGAACTGAACTAGAACTGAACTAGAACTGAACTAGAACTGAACTAGAACTGAACTAGAACTGAACTAGAACTGAACTAGAACTGAACTAGAACTGAACTAGAACTGAACTAGAACTGAACTAGAACTGAACTAGAACTGAACTAGAACTGAACTAGAATTGAACTAGAATTGAACTAGAACTGAACTAGAACTGAAACTAGAGAACTGAACTAGAAACTGAACTAGAACTGAACTAGAACTGAACTAGAACTGAACTAGAACTGAACTAGAACTGAACTAGAACTGAACTAGAACTGAACTAGAACTGAACTAGAACTGAACTAGAACTGAACTAGAACTGAACTAGAACTAGAACTGAACTAGAACTGAACTAGAACTGAACTAGAACTGAACTAGAACTGAACTAGAACTGAACTAGAACTGAACTAGAACTGAACTAGAACTGAACTAGAACTGAACTAGAGAACTAGACTGAACTAGAACTGAACTAGAACTGAACTAGAACTGAACTAGAACTGAACTAGAACTGAACTAGAACTGAACTAGAACTGAACTAGAACTGAACTAGAACTGAACTAGAACTGAACTAGAACTGAACTAGAACTGAACTAGAACTGAACTAGAACTGAACTAGAACTGAACTAGAACTGAACTAGAAACTGAACTAGAACTGAACTAGAACTGAACTAGAACTGAACTGAACTAGAACTGAACTAGAACTGAACTAGAACTGAACTAGAACTGAACTAGAACTGAACTAGAACTGAACTAGAACTGAACTAGAACTGAACTAGAACTGAACTAGAACTGAACTAGAACTGAACTAGAATGAACTAGAACTGAACTAGAACTGAACTAGAACTGAACTAGAACTGAACTAGAACTGAACTAGAACTGAACTAGAACTAACTAGAACTGAACTAGAACTGAACTAGAAATGAACTAGAACTGAACTAGAACTGAACTAGAACTGAACTAGAACTGAACTAGAACTGAACTAGAACTGAACTAGACTGAACTAGAACTGAAACTAGAAACTGAACTAGAACTGAACTAGAACTGAACTAGAACTGAACTAGAACTGAACTAGAACTGAACTAGAACTGAACTAGAATGAACTAGAACTGAACTAGAACTGAACTAGAACTGAACTAGAACTGAACTAGAACTGAACTAGAACTGAACTAGAACTGAACTAGAACTGAACTAGAACTGAACTAGAACTGAACTAGAACT
This sequence comes from Lucilia sericata, assembly GCF_015586225.1. Lineage (NCBI taxonomy): Eukaryota > Metazoa > Arthropoda > Insecta > Diptera > Calliphoridae > Lucilia > Lucilia sericata. The sequence goes on along the minus strand of NW_023996015.1, from coordinate 8,605 downwards.
GAACTAGAACTGAACTAGAACTGAACTAGAACTGAACTAGAACTGAACTAGAACGAACTAGAACTGAACTAGAACTGAACTAGAACTGAACTAGAACTGAACTAGAACTGAACTAGAACTGAACTAGAACTGAACTAGAACTGAACTAGAACTGAACTAGAACTGAACTAGAACTGAACTAGAACTGAACTAGAACTGAACTAGAACTGAACTAGACTGAACTAGAACTGAACTAGAACTGAACTAGAACTGAACTAGAACTGAACTAGAACTGAACTAGAACTGAACTAGAACTGAACTGAACTAGAACTGAACTAGAACTGAACTAGAACTGAACTGAACTAGAACTGAACTGAACTAGAACTGAACTAGAACTGAACTAGAACTGAACTGAACTAGAACTGAACTAGAACTGAACTAGAACCCTTATATATTAAATTTCATACATACTGAAACAGTATGGAATTAATATCCATACACTTTTAATATTCCATTTACTCCTGTTACATATGATAATACGTATAATATTTGTGGGTAAACATGTGATACATTTATAAATGTATTTTTTATCACAGCATCAGCGCAATGTTTTGGGAATTCTGTAGCAAATTGTTTTCCATTTATAACACAACTATAAAAGTGCGTTTAAATCTCTTGTACTCTCCATTCCAGCAGCTAAAAATGTTGAGAGCCTGTTACATTTGAGAAACAAAATCTACTCTTAATTCCATTTTATCATATAAAATGATATATAGAGATGTTATTCTCATTTTCCCATAGTAATTCTATAACTTGGGGATTATCCTAAATTCAATACAACACATACACACATGCACAAATAGATACTATTGTTGTTTTCAATTACATGTACTAGTATTGTTGTTATTTTAATTTAATTCAATTTATACTTTAAGAACTTGAAAACCACAAAAATCCTTTTGTTAAATCTCAACCACTTAACAAAAAACACTTTTATTTATCACGTGTCTATTATCCTTAAGAGGACTTTGGGTAAAAAAACACACTCACTCCATAGCAACTCTTAATTTTTAAATGAAAAATCAAACACACGTGTAAAAATATTGAATTTTGGCGCCTTCGTATAATGGGAGAGCAGAAGAAATGTGAAGGAAGTGTGCAGGAAAACTGCGCATGGACCAACATATACATTTGTATAATTTGTAGTATACAAATATTTGTCGGCTTTTTGTTTTAGTTTTCCATAAGGGATGTGTTAAGGGAAACTTTGTGTGTTGGTTTTTGTGGTACTAAATTTTGGCTATGTAGTAAAACAGGAAAGGTACTTTTGTGAGTACATTTATAAATACAATATTTTTAGATCTTTCTGGTTCAATAACCAATCTTGTTGTTTTAAAAAGTATGAACAATGCCAATGTTATAAAACTTTAAGCTTTAATAGGATATTTGGCGTTGATACTATTTATAGTACCAAAAACCAACAAGACGACAAAGTACTATTGTACCAACTAGTCCAACACTGCTATAATATCCTTTTTTACTTCCCAGTCTCTAGTGTATGCGTGTGTATTCAAAATTCATTGAAATATTTTTGGCCATTTTTAGAATGCTTCTTTTTGTAAAGCACCAAAGTACAGACATAGGTATGTATGTGTATATGTATCAGTTGTCTCCTTTACTTTTACCGTTTATCCTGAATAGTACTATTTATACGTATTTGATTTAGGCTTTTTATGTTTGTCAGAGAGCATATGCGGCCGTGTTTTATAATTGTGTGTGTATACTTCATATTTACCCCTACATTTTCTACTGTTATCCTTGTGTAAAGTTCATGGTTTTGTTGACCTTATTTTTCTTTCATACGAAAATGTATACGTACTTGTGTGTGTGTATTCGTTTTTGTATTCCGACCACAGTTTATGTGTCATGACACAGATATTTTCTCCTTTTATGGAAAATTTCCTTACACACACGATTTGAGCTTAAGTTTCTTATTTTTGTTTGGAATTCCATTTGTTACTCCCCGTCCGCCTTGACTATATAGATTGCTTCTTACATTTTATGAACTCCTGGTTGAATACATGCTTTTGTTTTTGATTTCAGGGACATTTCGAAATGATTGATGGATACTTTTGGCTGTGTCGAGGTAAATAAGAATTTTTAATTAAAACATTTCTGTTTAACTATTATGTGTGTTATTATATTTTTCTTGGAAATATTTTATACAAATGAAATGTTTCATTTATTGAAATTTTCTTGGAATTGTCCTGTTGTAGTTTGTGTTATGGTTACTAGGTGGCGCTATACAATTTCTGTGAGTATGAGTAATGTAAATTAAAACTATTTTTATACCCTCCACCACCATCAGTGGTGATAGAGGGTATATATAACTTTGTCATTCCGTGTGTAACACCAAGAAATATTCATCTGAGACCCAACAAAGTATATATATTCTGGGTCCTTATCAAATTCTGAGTCGATTTAGCTATGTCCGTCTGTCCGTCTGTCTGTCTGTCTGTCTGTCTGTCTGCCCAAAACACGCTCACGTTAAAACGAAGCAAAGGAAGTAAACCAAATTCACCGAAAATATTCATTGTTGTCCTAAGCAGTTTGGTATTGAAAATGAACAAAATCGGTTCACACCGGGAAGAGTTATGAATCAAAATTTTAAAACAACCTCGAAAAAAAAATAAGCATTTTTTACACATTCTGATGTAAATTTCTCGTAAACCATGCAAGATAAATTCACGAAAATCACCATACATAAGTTTCTACACAAGATCTTGATCCTTGCTAAAAATTGTTAGCATCGGTCCACAATTTCATATACCTCCCATACAAAGTACATATTCCCGGAAAAATGGGTTTTTTTGTTAATAACTTCCGCCACAATGTCGATATCTTCACAAAATTTTGCAAATTAAAGTCTTACGTCAATAGAATTCATACAGAGAAAACACTTTTTGCATTGGTCCATAATTGGACATAGCTCCCATACAAGGTCCCCTCCCGAAAATCACTTAAACGCGCATAACTCATTACTAAATTAAGATATCCAAATAAAATTTGGTATAAGTATTGCCCATATGCATAGAAATATTACTGCGAAAGTTTTTTTCCGATCGGTCCATAATTGGTCATAGTTCCCATACAAGGTCCCCTCCCGAAAATCACTTAAACGCGCATAACTCATTACTAAATAAGAGATCCATTTTAAAATTGGTACAAGTATTATTCATATGCACAGAATATTACTGTGAAATTTTTTTCCGATTGGTCCAAAATTGGTCATAGCTCCCATACAAGGTCCCCTCCCGAAAATCACTTATTAAACGCGCATAACTCATTACTAACTTAAGATATCCATTATAAATGTAGTACAAGTCCTACTCATATGCACAGAAATGATTACTGTGAAATTTTTTTCCGATCGGTCCAAAATTGGACCATAGCTCCCATACAAGGTCCCCTCCCGAAAATCACTTAAACAAGCATAACTCATTACTAAATAAGATATCCATATAAAATTTGGTATAAGTATGCTCATATGCATAGAACTATTACTATGAAAGTTGTTTCCGATCGGTCCAAAATGGTCGTAGCTCCATACAAGGTCCCCTCCCGAAAATCACTTAAACGCGCATAACTCATTACTAAATAAGATATCCATATCAAATTTGGTACAAGTATTGTCCATATGCATAGAAATATTACTGTGAAAGTTTTTTCCGATCGGTCCATAATTGGTCATAGCTCCCATACAAGGTCCCCTCCCGAAAATCACTTAAACGTGCATAACTCATTACTAAATTAAGATATCCATATACAATTTGGTACAAATATTACTCATATGCACAGAAATATTACTGTGAAATTTTTTTCCGATCGGTCCATAATTGCTCATAGCTCCCATACAAGGTCCCCTCCCGAAAATCACTTAAACGCGCATAACTCATTACTTAAATAAGATATCCATACATTTAGCACAAATATTGCTCTTATATACATAAATTACACTATAAAATTGTTTTACGTTCGGCCCATATTTGGTCATAGCTCTCATACTAGGTCTCTTCCAGAAAATCACTTAAATGCTCAATATTCATTACCAAATAATGATATGGATACAGAATTTTGAAATTTTGTCTTAATATACATAATTGGTCATAGCTCCCATACAAGGTCCTTTTACGAAAATCTGTTAAACGCACATTACTCATTACCAAGTCAAGCTATTGATACATAATTTGGCACAAATATTAGTTTTGTATACAAAATTCTATTTCAAGATATTTTCATGATCGGTTCATAACATTGTATGGTCCCATACAAGGTTCCCTTCAGAAAATCACTTAAACACACATTACTTATTACTGAATTACGATATAGATACAAAATTTTTACTGAAACATAGCTTTTATGTACAGAAATTTTGCTTAAAGAATTTTTTACGATCAGTCTATAATTGGTCATATCTTCCATACTAGGTCCTGCCCCTGAAAGCGCTTTAACCGTATTTAACTAGTTGCATTATCAATTTGTGGAGAACAAAATTATATATATGTATTTTGAAAATCCTTAAATCTTTCACACACATGCATACATGCAAATTTCTAAATATCGCTAAGCGCTATAAAAAATATAAAGAAAATGGCGTTTGTAATGTTCAATAAAATCTTGGAATTGTAATATAGTAAGCTGTTTAAATCTTGAGATTTTTCTATTTAAGACACGAGTTACTTATTTCTACAAATATTTGATCAATTAGAAAAGTATTAATATAAAAGTATCTGGTGGAGGGTATTAAGATTCGGCTCAGCCGAATATAGCACTCTAACTTGTTACATATAACAAAGTATAGGTAAGCAAATGTAACAGTGTGATGGAAAATATTAGCTAAAGGATTGTCTATAGAGAACCAGTGGTTCCAGCTCTAGCTCAGTTACAGTTGAGTTATAATACAGTTCTAGTTCAGTTCTAGTTCAGTTCTAGTTCAGTTTAGTTCAGTTTTAGTTCAGTTCTAGTTCAGTTTTAGTTCAGTTCTAGTTCAGTTCTAGTTCAGTTCTAGTTCAGTTCTAGTTCAGTTCTAGTTCTAGTCAGTTCTAGTTCAGTTCTAGTTCTAGTTCTAGTTCAGTTCTAGTTCAGTTCTAGTTCAGTTCCAGTTCAGTTCTAGTTCAGTTCTAGTCCAGTTCTAGTCCAGTTCTAGTCAGTTCTAGTTCAGTTCTAGTTCAGTTCTAGTTCAGTTCTAGTTCAGTTCCAGTTCAGTTCTAGTTCAGTTCTAGTTCAGTTCTAGTTTAGTTCTAGTTCAGTTCTAGTTCAGTTCTAATTGAGTTCTAGTTCAGTTCTAGTTCAGTTCTAGTTCAGTTCTAGTTCAGTTCTAGTTCAGTTCTAGTTCAGTTCTAGTTCAGTTCTAGTTCAGTTCTAGTTCAGTTCTAGTTCAGTTCTAGTTCAGTTCTAGTTCAGTTCTAGTTCAGTTCTAGTTCAGTTCTAGTTCAGTTCTAGTTCAGTTCTAGTTCAGTTCTAGTTCAGTTCTAGTTCAGTTCTAGTTCAGTTCTAGTTCAGTTCTAGTTCAGTTCTAGTTCAGTTCTAATTGAGTTCTAGTTCAGTTCTAGTTCAGTTCTAGTTCAGTTCTAGTTCAGTTCTAGTTCAGTTCTAGTTCAGTTCTAGTTCAGTTCTAGTTCAGTTCTAGTTCAGTTCTAGTTCAGTTCTAGTTCAGTTCTAGTTCAGTTCTAGTTCAGTTCTAGTTCAGTTCTAGTTCAGTTCTAGTTCAGTTCTAGTTCAGTTCTAGTTCAGTTCTAGTTCAGTTCTAGTTCAGTTCTAGTTCAGTTCTAGTTCAGTTCTAGTTCAGTTCTAGTTCAGTTCTAGTTCAGTTCTAGTTCAGTTCTAGTTCAGTTCTAGTTCAGTTCTAGTTCTAGTTCAGTTCTAGTTTAGTTCAGTTCTAGTTCAGTTCTAGTTCAGTCTAGTTCAGTTCTAGTTCAGTTCTAGTTCAGTTCTAGTTCAGTTCTAGTTCAGTTCTAGTTCAGTTCTAGTTCAGTTCTAGTTCAGTTCTAGTTCAGTTCTAGTTCAGTTCTAGTTCAGTTCTAGTTCAGTTCTAGTTCAGTTCTAGTTCAGTTCTAGTTCAGTTCTAGTTCAGTTCTAGTTCAGTTCTAGTTCAGTTCTAGTTCAGTTCTAGTTCAGTTCTAGTTCAGTTCTAGTTCAGTTCTAGTTCAGTTCTAGTTCAGTTCTAGTTCAGTTCTAGTTCAGTTCTAGTTCAGTTCTAGTTCAGTTCTAGTTCAGTTCTAGTTCAGTTCTAGTTCAGTTCTAGTTCAGTCTAGTTCAGTTCTAGTTCAGTTCTAGTTCAGTTCTAGTTCAGTTCTAGTTCAGTTCTAGTTCAGTTCTAATTCAGTTCTAGTTCAGTTCTAGTTCAGTTCTATTTCAGTTCTATTTCAGTTCTAGTTCAGTTCTAGTTCAGTTCTAGTTCAGTTCTAGTTCAGTTCTAGTTCAGTTCTAGTTCAGTTCTAGTTCAGTTCTAGTTCAGTTCTAGTTCAGTTCTAGTTCAGTTCTAGTTCAGTTCAGTTCTAGTTCAGTTCTAGTTCAGTTCTAGTTCAGTTCTAGTTCAGTTCTAGTTCAGTTCTAGTTCAGTTCTAGTTCAGTTCTAGTTCAGTTCTAGTTCAGTTCTAGTTCAGTTCTAGTTCAGTTCTAGTTCAGTTCTAGTTCAGTTCTAGTTCAGTTCTAGTTCAGTTCTAGTTCAGTTCTAGTTCAGTTCTAGTTCAGTTCTAGTTCAGTTCTAGTTCAGTTCTAGTTCAGTTCTAGTTCAGTTCTAGTTCAGTTCTAGTTCAGTTCTAGTTCAGTTCTAGTTCAGTTCTAGTTCAGTTCTAGTTCAGTTCTAGTTCAGTTCTAGTTCAGTTCTAGTTCAGTTCTAGTTCAGTTCTAGTTCAATTCTAGTTCAGTTCTAGTTCAGTTCTAGTTCAGTTCTAGTTCAGTTCTAGTTCAGTTCTAGTTCAGTTCTAGTTCAGTTCTAGTTCAGTTCTAGTTCAGTTCTAGTTCAGTTCTAGTTCAGTTCTAGTTCAGTTCTAGTTCAGTTCTAGTTCAGTTCTAGTTCAGTTCTAGTTCAGTTCTAGTTTAGTTCTGGTTCAGTGCTGGTGCAGTTTTATCACAATTCTATTCCAATTCCCGAATAATTCTTGATAAGTTCTAGTCAAGTTCAATTTTGTTCGTACACTAAAGCCAAAGACTTTACAAAATAATACATTTACTTGCTTCTCTCGGTGATCATGCCAAATCTGTTATTTATATTGAATTTCACCATCTGTTACACAATATTGTTTTATTATTTACCATACATTATCAAGATGACAATACTTGTGAACTTGTCTTTCAAAGAAAGATTCTATTCTCTTTACAACTCATATCGTATAAAAATCTATTGAATTTAGACAATTTAAAAGTTCAACAAACTGCTGCTCACAGTGTATACTTTTAATGATCTTAACAAATCAGCACTATTGTCATTCAAAACACTCGTGTAACATAAAACAGTAAAGCGTGTAGTACCTCAGTGTCTATATCCGCAATATAATACTGCAACCTGAATCATAAATCCCTGCCACGTTTGCCCTGTATAATTTTGTTTTCCTCAACTTTTGTTGATTGTATTTATTGTGTGCTGTTTGTTGATGGTGATTGTGATTTTGAACAAAGTGTAAAAAAGTAACAAGTAGTTTATTGTATTTATTCATATTTCTTTTACTTAAATTTTATTTATTTAATTTTTTATAGTAGTTTTTTTTCGCTTAATACATTTAGGAAGTTGAATCTCCCTTAATATTTGGATGAAACTATAGAAAAAAATCATGACAAAACAAACAATGCTTAGGAGGAAAAAAATCTTTTAAAACGTTAAACTTTTTTTGACAATAGTGATGGTAACACGGATAAAGGGAACAGAATCAGTGGTACACAGAATGGAAAAAACACCAGCACCATTAACAACAGCAATAATCTAATGACAATTGTTAAACAAATAAAATATTATTATCATAATAATTGTACATAAATATATTTATTTATATTTTTTTGTGCTTTGAAAAACATCTCTAGAAAACTGTATGCAGATCTTTAAAAAAATAAACTTAGAAGAAGCTGACTTTAAGTAGTTGTGTCTGCTGCTGTTGTCTTTGCTAAGTTTTTTCGAACTAGCCGAGCAGTTCATGTTGTGATGAACGTAGTGTATCATGTATTAGACTACTACTCCACAACTTCTTGTATTAGTTGTGTGAATACTGGAAAATCATCTCTAGTTACAGTTACTTGCACGATTTAAATGTATGAATTGTTTTCAAGATTAAAGAACTGAGCTCTACTTCGTTTTAATTTAGCTCTAGTTCAGTTCTACTTCAGTTCTAGTTCAGTTCTAGTTCTCTTCTAGTTCAGTTCAGTTCTAGTTCAGTTCTAGTTCAGTTCTAGTTCAGTTCTAGTTCAGTTCTAGTTCAGTTCTAGTTCGTTCTAGTTCAGTTCTAGTTCAGTTCTAGTTCAGTTCTAGTTCAGTTCTAGTTCAGTTCTAGTTCAGTTCTAGTTCAGTTCTAGTTCAGTTCTAGTTCAGTTCTAGTTCAGTTCTAGTTCAGTTCTAGTTCAGTTCTAGTTCAGT
>NW_023996014.1:42500-67958 GCF_015586225.1 Lucilia sericata | reverse complement strand
ATGTGCCTGATAACTATTTTAAAATTGTTTTATATTTTTTTCTCTAACAAAGTGATAAAGATAACACAACTTTTAACTTCCGTTAAAGTGTAAAACAATAATTCATAAAAACTTACTCTTACACACACTTATAGTAGACAACTAATACCAACTCCAGCTCCACTAAACATCACTACACTAATGCAATTGCACATCCTTTGAACATTAATGTTCCTTTTACTCTCAACCGTTAAACTTCATTCAATTCTATCAACACATTCTTTGAACGTGTGCACTAAAGTGTCTGTTTCGAAAGCGTGTGGGTTTGAATGTGAATTTTTGTTTTCTAACATTAATATTCACTCAATATTCTTAGCACTTTTACAACAGTTTTTATGAAAGTCTTTCCTTATATCTCTAATAGTGTTTTATGCATTTCATTTTAGTTTTGCTTTTTTTTTTTTGCTTTTTTCTGTTTGCTGCTATTCCTACAACGTTCTATATCCTCTAAAGAAATGTTCACTCATCGTCTTAAGTTATCAATAAATGGTTTTTGCTTTGGTATGTACGCTTTTACCCACACCTACAACATTACAAAAGTAAAACTTTCAATTTGTCTAAATGGTGTTTCAGTGTTGCAATGCCAGTAATCGAGAGACAGAGAGAAAGAAGGAATAAAACAATGGACGTGCTTTTAGCCACATGCTTAAGTATCGTATTTCATGGAGATTTTACTGTTATTGCTATTCCCTTTTTTCTCTATTTCCTTTAAGGCTTTTCTTGGGAATTAGAAAAGTTTTTTTTCTGTTTTTTTTCTTGTTAAAATTATGAAATCATAACATTTATCTTTCAATTACATGCATAATAATAATGAAATATATTAAAATTAGTTTCTTAAACTTTGCATAGATTTTTGTGATTATATTCTGAGAAAGTTGGAAATTTAAGGGCTTAGACTTTATTCGCAGTTAGTGTTAAATTGTAATAAAAATGGCTTAAAGTATAGTAGATATATCTCTGATTATAAGGGGAAGAAATTAATTTGTATTTTTGCTTCACTAATAGCTAAATCTTAAAGAATTTATTCAATAAAGTTGTGGCAAATAGAAATGTTGCAGTAAGTTTATTAACTGTTACCGCATTTTCAATGTGTGGAATATTACAGAAATATGAAACACTCTATAGTCTAATAAATAGAACAATAGTGTGAACAGTTTAGAGCGTGAACTATAGCTTATAAAGAAAACGCAATAGTCTGGACTGTAGAATAGTCTACAGTCTGGACTATAGAACAGTCAATAGTCTGGACTATAGAACAGTCTGTAGTCTGGACTATAGAACAGTCTACAGATTGGACTATAGAACAGACTATAGAACAGTCTATAGTCTGGACTACAGAACAGTCTATAGTCTGGACTATGGAATAATCTACAGTGTGGACTATAGAACAGTCTATAGTCTGTACTATATATATAACAGTCTATAGTCTTGACTATAGAACAATCTATAGTCTGGAATATAGAATAGTATATAGTCTGGACTATAGAACAATCTATAGTCTGGACTATAGAACAATCTATAGTCTGGACTATAGAACTGTCTATAGCCTGGATTTAAGAACAGTCTACAGTCTGGACTTTAGATTAGTCTATAGACTGGACTATAGAACAGTCTATAGTCTGGACTATAGAATAATCTATAGTCTGGACTATAGAACAGTCTACAGTCTGCACTAGAGAACAATCTATAGACTAGACTATAGAACACTCTATAGTCTGGACTATAGTCTAGACTACAGAACAGTCTTTAGTAAGGACTAAAGAACAGTCTATAGCCTGGACTATAGAACAGTCTATAGTCTGAAACTATAGAAAAGTCTATAGTCTGGACCATAGAACAGTATATAGTCTGGACTACAGAACAGTCTTTAGTCAGGACTAAAGAACAGTCTATAGTCTGGACTTTAGATTAGTCTATAGTGTGGACTATAGGACAGCCTATAGTCTGCACTTAGAATAGGAATATATAACAGTCTTTGTTTGGACTATAGAACAGTCTATAGTCTACATTATAGAACAGTAATTAGTCTGGACTATATAGCAGTATATAGTCTGGTCTATAGAACAGACTATATTCTGGATTATAGGACAATCCATAATCTTTAGTTTGGAATATAGATCAGTCTATAGTGTGGACTATAGAATGTCTATAGTCTGGACTATATATCAGTCTATAATCTGGACTATAGAAAAGTCTATAGTCTGAACTATAGAAGAGTCTAAGTCTGGACTATAAAAAGTCTATAGTCTGGACTATAGAATAGACTATACTCTGGACTATAGCACAACGATAGTCTGGACTATAGAATAGTCTATAATATGGAATATAGAGTAGTGTTTAGTTTGGACTATAGAAGAGTCTTTAATTTGACCTATAGATCAGTCTATAGTCTGTACTATAGAACAGTCTATAGTCTGGACTACAGAATAGCCTATAGTCTGGACTACAGAATATCCTATAGTTTGGACTATAGAATAGCCTATAGTCTGAACTATAGAATAGTCCATAGTCAGGACTATACAGTGTAAAGTCTGCAATTTAGAACAGTCTATTGTCTGTACTAGAGAACGGTCTATACTATAGAAGAATCTATAGTCTGGACTATAGAATAGTCTTTAGCTTGGACTGTAGAACGGTTTATAGCTAGGACTATAGAATAGTTATATACCAATATTCTATTTACAAATGGGTCGCAATTTTTTTAGAAAATCTACATTTAGTATTTCATTTATTGGGGAGTAGCCAGCCTCATTATATAAGTAAAGTCTTTCTAAACAATAACATAAATAGCAATCTTTTTTCAAATATAATTGGTTCACTTTAAAATTTTATTCTGTATTGCATTTAATATGTAAATTTTAAATGTAAGATTATACAATTACAACTGCCCCTGGTGCGTATGATTGACATGTATTTCATAACAAAATATTAAATATCACTCATACGCAAGAGTGCATTTACATAAATAAATAATTATTAGGGTGATTCAAAAATTAAATTTTTAATATAAAAATTTTATTAACAATTTAAAAGGAAAATGTAAATAAAAGAAAATATTATGGAATATGAGAAAATTCCTTATATTTTTAATATTTAAATTGTGAATTGTTTTTCAATGTTGTTAGTACCCTAATGTTAATGCAGTTTAATGATTGAAATTATTTGAATTGAAATATTTTTGTTACGGAGAGAATAAATTCAATATAGTTGAATTAATTATAAATGAAATTTTTAGCTAAAAATAAAAATCTTTAAAACAAATAAACCCAGGGCAATATTTAAAATTTATTTTAATGAGGAAACATTGTTGCCATAGAAATATTCTATTGAAGTTATTTATAGTATTTTAAATATTTGTTTTATTTATAAAGCATTCATCATTATTAAAATAGAATAATAAGATGACAAGATATTTTGAATGGAAATTAATCATAATAGAGGACAATGTATTAAAAAAAGAATTTGACATGAATTTAAACATAGACAAAATAGTCCATTATAAAATTAAGCTCTATTCACTGTATTTGAAGTAAGATAAGTGAAACTATTTCATACTGATAATCTTCATCAATAAACTAAATCTCTGACTTCAATAAAACTTACAAAACTCATCTGTACAATATAAAAGAATATATTGCAATATTTCTAGATAAAAATAACACAAATCGAAATAAATCAGGAAAATACCAAACAACTTTATATTTTCTATTTTTCAAACAATTTATTTCTTTTTAACACTCAGCTACAAAAAAAAAAACTAAAGAAATTTATCGTAATAGTTTTCTGCCAAAAAATAAATAAAACAATTTGTATGTCAAATTTCTGGCATTGTTCGTAAAAGAAAAAAAAAAACAAAAAACTTTATCATAACTACAAAATCGCAAATAAAATCATTTGTCTAACTATTTTAGTAGTTTTCGTGTAATCTAAAAGTATTTTACTTTACAGCTGTAGAGCAACTTACACATACATTCATATATTTTCACTCCAACTAAAAGTATGCAACGCTATAAAAAGGACTAAAGGCTATAAATATATTTTCGACATTGTTCTTCTTTATACTAAGAATGAATATAGTTTACAAATAATATTATTTGCCGGTTAAATTGAAGAAGACTCTGTAAGTCTCTAGCGAAAGATGAAGAAAAGAACGAAAAGTAAAAAATAAAAATAAGAAAAGTTTTTATTTTACGCTTAAATGCGATGGCATGCTATAAGGAACTGAGTTGTATGTATTTTCGTAGTTTTGTAACAAAAATAACTTTTAAATCAGCTAGAACAAGAAAGTTTACAAAAACAGAACTTAAAGGAATTATTTTAATATTCAACACTTTAATTTCTAAGAGGGTTTTTTTTTGCCATTTCAACATTCCTAGAAATAATTTAAATTTTATTAATTAAAATAAAATTTCCATTTATATAACTTAATCAACACCTGCGTATGATTGATATTTAATATGGTTCTATGCAATTTATATCAATCATACGCATCCATGTCAGTTAAATGAAGCAAGTGTACGAATTAAAAATTTGCATCTAAAATTAAATGAAATTAATAGCAAATTTATTTTAATTGTGAAACTAAATATTTTAAAATAACAAAAAGTATTAAGTATAGAATTAAGCATATAGTAATTAGAACCATCAGTGTTTTATTTATACCAATATTTAATTCTTAATTACAAAAAAAGCGAAAACTTAAATAATGTTATAAAATACAAAGCTCAATGATGTTTGATATATCAAATAATAAAATTTATTTTAAAAACTAATAATATTTCATGGATAAAAAGTTTAAAATGTATTGAAAAAAAAAAACGATTTTAAAAGTAGACTTCATAAAATATTACCATAGAAGGCCAACTCTCCCGGAAAAAACCTAACTCAGCTGTCAAAAAAACCTAACTCTAAATATGTATTAGTAAGATTTTCTTTAGAAGTGTTAGTGTATAAAAGCTTTTTTTTTACCACACATATAATGCCCACGTAGTTGTATAAAATCGGTCGAAATAATATTATAATGTTTTTATTACATTAATTTTCTTAAAGTAATAAATTTTAAATTGTCGATTGCATTTATAAAAGCATGATCATATTTTTCATGCATTCTATATTTGTTAATATAAAAATCTTTAATTTCTTGGATTATCATAAATTTGTTTACTACTAAGAAATGCTACTCTGCACCTTCAATTTGAAATTAGAAAACAAAAAATGAAATGTCGAACAATTGAAAAAAAAATTTTTTGGTTTGTGAAAATTAAAAGATTCCGATAAAGAAAATATATTAAAACAATTTTAAGAAAATAAATAATGTGTATTTGTGTTATAAAAATTGTGTTCGAATCTTTTTTTTTGTGCGAATTTTGGACCTGAAATATTGAATATTTCTTGTTGTAGCTTTGTGTTGAATTCACACAGAACATGTTAGTGTGAAGAGAGAAAGCTCTTTTTTTCGTGGTAAAGCTTAAGTTGGCAATCTATGTGTATTATCTATGGTAGACTTGCTTATAGTTTAAGCTATAATATTATGGACTATAGAACAGTCAATAGTTTGGACAATAGAACAGTCTATAGTCTGGACTATGGAACAGTCTATAGTCTGGACTATATAATAGAATACTCCATAGTCTGGATTATAGAACAGTCTATAGTCTGGAATATAGAACAGTCTATAGTCTGTACTATATAACAGTCTATAGTCTGTACTATAGAACAGTCTATAGTCTGTACTATAGAACAGTCTATAGTCTGTATTATAGAACAGCATATAGTCCGGACTATTGAAGAGTATATAGTCTGGACTATAGAGCAATCTATAGTCTGGACTAAAGAGCAATCTATAGTCTGGACTACAGAACAGTCTATAGTCTGGACTATAGAACACTCTATAGTCTGGACTATAGAACAGTCTATAGTCTGGACTATAGAATAGTCTATAGTCTGGACTATAGAATAGTCTATAGTCTGGACTATAGAATAGTCTATAGTCTGGAATATAGAATAGTCTATAGTCTGGAATATAGAATAGTCTATAGTCTGGAATATAGAACAGTCTATAGTCTGGAATATAGAATAGTCTATAGTCTGGACTATAGAATAGTCTATAGTATGGACTATAGAATAGTCTATAGTCTGGACTATAGAATAGTCTATAGTATAGAACAGTTTATAGTCTTTACTATATAACCGTCTATAGTCTGGACTATAAAACAGTCTATAGTCTGCACTTAGCAACATTCTATAGGCTAGACTATATAAGAGTTTATAGTCTGGCCTATAGAACAGTCTATAGTCAGGCCTATAGAAGTGTATAGTCTTGACTATAGAACAGTCTATAGTCTGGACTATAAAAAGGTCTATGGTCTGGACTATAGAACAGTCTATAGTCTAGACTATAGAACAGTCTATAGTCTGGACTATAGAATAGTCTATAGTCTGGATTTTAGAACAGTCAATAGTCTGTATTATAGAATAGACTGGACTATGGAGCAGTCTATAGTCTGGACTATATAATATTTATGGAAAACTTCTTCTTGAAGATCTGCTAAAGAAGCCTTCAATGCATTGAAGTCTTTCTAAAGAAAACTTCATTGCATTGAAGATTTACTATAGAAAATATATTTGCATTAAAAATATTCTGAAATACAGATTAATTTTCATAAAAGATCGCACTCTTTCAAACAGCTGCCTTTAGATTACACCAATTATAGTTACTAGTAAGTTGTAGTTGCAGAAATAAAAGTTTGCGTGTCAAATTGTGAAGAAATTGTTTAGTTTGTTGTATGTATTTCGTTTTCATATTTATTTGTTATTTGTTGTTGTCGTAGTTATTGTCTTGTTGGCTGAACTTTTATACCGAAAGATAATAGAGTAAAATTAAGTCAAAAAATATTGTACTTGTTATAAGTAAAAAGTAATTTTTATTACAAAATCAATTGATTACTTAGTCTTAATGAAAGGTATTGAATATTTAAAGGTTAAACGGGAAAAACATGTTTACCATTAATGGCAGGAAATGAAGGTATTTTTGGGGGTATAATTAATTAATTTTGCCAAAAGCAAAAAGCAATAAAAAGAACACATTAATTATTCATCAAGGAAAAGTAATTACGGACAATGTGAATAAATAAAATAACAAGAGAAATTTGTTTGTATTTTTAGTTTATTTCTGGTTTGAATAATAAAGCAACTTTTTTCTGTTTACATACGAGGGTCAATTGAAACAAAATGATAGTTTTAAGTAAAAAGTCATCGTTGGCTATTTCTATATAAATTGACACAAGTAGGCAACCGAGTTGTGTAGCTGCCCTCGCATATATATTTGCTTAATGTCCTAATTTTTTTTTTAATGTTTTAACACAATTTCTTTGAGAAATACATTTTTTTCTCTCCAGAATATATTTTTATCTTGTCACCACAATAAACTACTCATTAAGTATAATTCTCTAATGACATTTCAACAGCTTAACTTGTCTCATTATCCCTTCGCATTGTAATGGAAATTTTCTTTTTTCTTGTCTTCCACATGAAAAATCTTAAATAAGCAGCCCGAGAAAAAGCAACATTCTTTTCATTGAAATCAAGATTGTCAAGAAGATTTTTTGTTATTTCTTGCTCCACATTGTTAATGAGGAAATTAATGAATGTCGTAGGAATTAATGAATAAGTAGTGTAGTTTTACCATTATAAAGAAATGACTGAAATGAATAGATGAATAATTATTAAAATGCATTTCGCGTGTTTTTTTTTCTTTCTTTCTTTTTATAAGGCATTCAGGCATTTGTGAAAGAGTATGACTTTTCAGTTACCATCTGTAATTGTATGTTCTGTAGCGTGAAAACAAAAATTGTCTGGAGGTTGGGTAAAGACGAAGGCAAACGTTTATGAAACTAATAGAAAAGAACTTAACTTTTATTCAGATTAATGTTTAATCTAATTGAGGGAGAAACTTGGCAAAAACTTAGTATTAAATCATTAGTGTAATTTGAATTGCTATTCATGAGCAGTCAGTCAGTTTAGTGTGTGAAAAAGTTTTATATTTGGCCTTAATGCTTAATGCTTTTGCAGTGATATTAAAGTTTTTTTTTTGGGGATAAATTTGAGCTTGAATTTATGTAGAAAACTTCATCACATTAAAGTTATTTTAGAAAAAACTTAATCGCATTACAGTTATTTTTAATGAAAACTGTGTCATATCATTAAAATTTCTTCAATGCATTTAAGAAACTTCGTGAACTTCATCGCATTAAAGTCGTTCTAAAAAAAATTTCAATCCCTATGATTTTTTTATAAAAAAACTTCTTCGTTTTCTATAGAAAACATCAATGCATTCAAATATCATTAAAATTTCTTCATTGCATTGTAGTTTTTTTTATAGAAAACTATATCGCATTGAAGATTTTCAATATCGAATGTCATCGTATTAAAGGCGTTCTAAGAAATCAATCAATACCCAGGATTTTTGAATAGAAAACTTCTTCGTACTAGTTTTCTATTGAAAACTTCATTGCTTTAAAATTTTTGCACTCAAAACTAAATCGCATTAAAACGCTTCTATAGAAACATCATTGCATAATTTTGTTGTCGATAGAAAACTTAAATGCGATAAAGTTTTCTATCGACAACTGCTTCGCTTTCAATCCTTGAGCATTGACATTTTTTGATAGAAAATTTCATTGCATTAAAATGTTTCATAGAAAACTTCATTGCATTGAATGAAGACTTTATATTGATTACTTTAATTGCATTGAAATTTTTCTAGAGAAAATTTCATTGCATTAAAATTTTCTACAGAAAACTTCAATGCATTGAAATTTTTCGATAGAAAACTTGATTGCATTGAAATGTATTTAAAAAAAATATTTGTTTTTATATGTTTCTATCGAAAACTTCATTGCATGGATGTCTTTATATGGAATCCTTCATTGCATTGAAATTTTTCTTTAGAAAACTTGATGACACTGAAACGTTTCTACAGAAAACATCTCTGCATTGAAATGTTTCTATAGAAAACTTCATGGTATTGAAATGTTTCTATAGAAAACTTCATTGCATTGAAGTGTTTCTATAGAAAACATCTTTGCATTGAAACTTTTTGATAGAAAACTTCATTGGATTGAAATGTTTTTATAGAAAAAATCATTTCATTGAAATGTTTCTATAGAAAACAGTATTGCTTTGAAGTCACGATATTGAATACTTCATGGCATTGAAATATTTAGACAGAAAACTTAAATGCATTAAAGTCTTTATATTAAATACTTCATTGTATAGAAGTTTTTCTTTGGAGAAATGGAAAAGTTTATTGCATTGAAATGTTTCTATAGAACAGCCATGCATCGATGTTTTTCTATAGAAAACTTCATTGCATTGAAATGTTTCTATAGGAAACTGCATTGCATTGATGTCTTTATATTTAATACTTCATTGCATTGAAGTTTATTTTTATAAAACTTCATGGCATTGACATTTTTCTATAGAAAACTTTATTGAAATGCTTCTATAGAAAACTTTATTGCATTGAAGTCTCGATATTGAATATTTCATGGCATTGAAATGTTTATATAGAAAACTGCAATACATTACTTCATTGTATAGAAATTTTTCTATAGAGAACTTCATGGAATTGAAATATTTCTGTTGAAAACTTTATTGCATTGACATTTTTGTGTGGAAAACTTCAATGTATTGAAATTTTTGTGTGCATTGATGTCTTTATAGTTAATACTTCATTGCATTAAAGTTTATTTTTAGAATACTTCATGTAATTGAAATGTTTCTATTGAAAACTTTATTGCATTGAATTTTTTCTATAAAAAACTGCATTTCACTGAAGTCTTTATATTAAATGCATCATTGCATTGAAGTTTATTTTTAGAAAACTTCATGGCATTAAAATTTTTCTATAGAAAACTTTATTGCATTGAAATGTTTCTATAGAAAACTGCATTGCATTGAACCCTTTATATTAAATACTTAATTGCATTAATGTTTTTCTTTAAAAAAATTTCATGACATGAAATGCTTCTATAGAAAACTTCATTGCATTGAAATGTTTCTGTAGAAAACTTTTTTGAATACTTCATTGCATTGAAGGTTTTCTTTGGAAAATTTCATGGCATTGAAATGTTTCTATAGAAAACTTAATCGCATTAAAATGTTTTTATAAACAAATTCATTGCATTGTTTATGTATTGAATACTTCATTGCATTGAATTGTTTCTTTAGAAAACATCATTGAAGTCATTCCATAGAAATCTTCTTTGCATTGAAATGTTACTATAGAACACTTCATTGCATTGAAGTTTTCCTATTGGATACTTTAGTGCGTTGAAGTTTTGCTGCTGAATAATTCATTGCATTAAAATGTTTCTATGAAAAACTTCATTGTATTGAAGCTTTTATATTAAAAACTTCATTGCATTGAACTTTTTCTACAGAAAACTTCTTTGCATTGAAGTTTTTCTATAGACAGTTTAATCGCATTGAAGTTATTTTAAAGTAAACTTTATCGCATTAAAATGTTTCTTTAGAATACTTTATCAGAAAGAAAACTGCAGTTGAGGTTATTTTAAGAAAGACTTCATTACATTGAAGCTATTCTATAGTAAACTATATCGTATTGAAGTTTTCAATAGAAAACTTTACAGTACTGAAGTTATTTTATAAAAAGTGTCATTGCATGGAAGCTATTCTATAGATAACTGTATCATATTAAAGTTTACATAAAAATCAAATTTTTGATGAAAATGTGAATAATCACAAATCTGAGTTCAGTTGGAGCAATTAAAAAATCTACAGCCTAGTTTAGGTTCTTTTCACAGCATGTAGTAATTTTTCTTATATTCTCTAACTACGCTGAAAATTTGGAATATTTAAGTATGATATTGTCAAAAACACTATCATACATTATTTATTCATACATTGCTACCATATAAACTTGTAAAATGAAAAAGAACTAGTCTTCCCTTTTACTGTTTAAATTCAATTCTAGTGTTATCAATCACATAGTTTTTTTTTGCAGCCAAATAGAAAGAAAACATAAAATGAAAATAGAAATATATGTTAGTTCATATTACAAAACAAATTTATGCTCTAAAATAGTATGTACGAATGAATGTATAGGGTTGACGATAAACAGGAAAATGGCGTGAAATAAACAATATATCAAGCAACATAGACATATCATAGCATATCATATACAGCAACAACATAAATACACAGAAAGAAAAAAAAACAGATAATGCATGTAATACAATTGCAACGATCAATTTTAATGGTTTTGTTGATAGAAATTTTGTTTTTATAATCATATTTATTTAGTTTTAATTGCAAATTTCCTTATGTCAATTGTATCTATTTTTTCAGTGTATTATGTGTAGAATTTTACACAAAATGAACAAATATAGTCATAGAACACTATAGCTGCATTTTCTATATTCATATACATTTTACTACTGATGAAACATATCCTTATATCATAGACAACAACCAACATAACACAATGTTGGAAACGACAAACAGAAACGAGAGAGAGAGAAAAAAACTGTGCTAAAACAAAAAACTAATATACATTTGTGAATATACAACATAACACACATTTACTATTATACTCATACCCTTAACTGCCCTTCGAACATTTGGAAGACAAAACTGTTAAGGATCTTCTCACACTCAATGACAGCAAAACACATTTAGGCGATTCATAAGCGATAATACATAATTTTAAAGATACATTGAGAGAGAATTTTCATCTATTGTGTGTGTATATTTTTATCATACAAGGATTTCAGAGAAGTCTCTTCTGTGTGTCTTCTAGATGTTTCTAGAAAAAAATCTCGATTACTTCTTGGAATGACTTTTTAGTATGTTATAAAAGTGTCTTTTACGTTTCTAGGGTTCATCTAGAAATCTATTAAGCGTGTTTGCTAGAAGTATCTACAACTTCCAAAAGACTTCTCTGCTAAAAAAGACCTTCTTATTATCGTAGAAAGCTATCTTTTACGATATATCGCTGTGAAAAGTCTACATTATGTGTCTTCTAGATTTTTCTATAATGTTACTTTCAAAAGTCTCTTCTTCTCGAAAAAAGGGGTAAACATTTTTTAGATTTCTACTGTTAGCGACGCATGGAAGTTTCTTTTACGATATATCACTCCTTAGAATCTTCCAGAAATCTCTAATGCGTGTCCACTAGAAAGTCTTTACAATAAAAAACTATAAAAATTATCTAAATTTAGAGTGACTTTTTAGTGCCTTTTAGAAGTATGTTTTACGAAATATTTATTTAAGGTGTCTTGGAAAAGTGTCTTCTATGTTGGTGCTAGATGTTTCTGCAACGTAACTTCTAAAAGTCTATTTTTTAATAAAATTGTTTAAAAAATTCTGTAATATTATATTACTTCTCACAGTGACATTTTAGTGTCGTATGTTTTTAACTATATATCTTACTAAAGTATTTTAGAAGTCCCCTCTATTTTTGTCATACAGAAGTATCTTTTACGATGAATTACTTCCGACATTCACCTGGAAGTCTCTACAATGTAACTTTTAAAAGTTCCTTCTTCAATAAAAATATTATAAAATTTCTCTAAATGGCGACTACATCCAGGAATGATATGAAGGACAAGGTACTACTATACATAACTTCCTAAAGTCTTCTAGAAATCTCTTCTACTTACTTGCTAGACGTTTCTGCAACGCTTTGCTTCCAAAAACCCTCTAGAAATCTCGACTGCGTGTCTTCTTTGATTATATATAATAACTTCTTCAATAAAAAAGTTCATATTACTTCTTGGAGTAACTTCCTAGTGTCATGTGGAAGTGCTTTTTACGTTACCTTACTTTAAGAGTCTTCAAGAAGTCTTTTCTGCTTATTATTTACGTATCTGATAGAAGTTTCTATAACGTTTCTTCTAAAAGTTTCTTTTTCAATACAAAAGTATAAAAATTGTATAAAAATTTATATAACTTCTTTGAGTCACTTTTTAATAACATATAGAAGTGTCTTCTACGATTTATATCATTCAAAAGTATTCTAGAAGTCTGTCTTTTACGTGTCTGTTAGAAGTTTCTACAACTGAACCTCTAAAAGTCTCTTCTTCAAAAAAGAAGTATAAAAATTGTATAAATTTATATTACTTCTTGAAGTGACTTTTTAGTGTCATATGGAAGTGTCTTCTACAATTTATAATATCCAAGACTATTCTAGAAGTCTCGTGTTTCTGTTTTCTATGTGTTTGCTAGAAGTTTCTACAACATAACTTCTAAAAGTCTCTTCTTCTACAAAAGAGTACAAATTTAAAAAAATGTTGATTACTTCTTGGAGATACTTACTACTATCGTGTAATTCACAATGCAGTGTAATTTACAACGCATTACTTCCGAAAGTCTCCTGGAAGTCTCCCTTTTGTACAACGTAACTTCTAAAAGTACCTTCTGTTCCTGGAGATACAGTTCTTCCCGAATAATTTAACTTTAGCATGCGTAAGTGACTTTTGGAATAGAAAATGTTTGCTGGATCTCTTGATATCAAGCTACACACACACACACATACATACTATGTCTTCCTTACACAATGTATAATTGTATATTTCTCTTGCACACATATTAAACATGTCTCGTGCATGGCAACCATACATTATAGACTTGTTATGTTGCAAAAATAATGATGCATATCCTGTTTTTGTTTTCCATTATGGGGAAAGAAAAACAAAAACAACAACAACAGCTTTTATTGTTGAGTAAAACAATATGTTATATATTTACTCCTAGTATTGTATAGGAGACTGATGAACAGATACAAGAGTAAAAGAGTGAGAGAGTAATAAAAAGTCTAAATAAACCCTAATAAATACATACATATGTAAGTGTGTTTGTAATAGGTTTATGTATATGTATGTTGAGTTAAAGTTTTCTAAGGAAATATTGTTGATAACAAATTGTGAGTAGCAAATAATGAGAGTTAGTGGGAGTGTGTGTGTGCTAGTACGATGTAAGTATTTTTCTATTATTAACAGAGAAAAATTGTTAAATCAAAAACATGTTGCTGTTTTTGTATGTATACATGTATTAATGTTTGCATGTTAGTTGTATATTTGTAATGCTGCTGTTGTTGATTTAACAAATTATGATGTAACTGATATTCAAAGATTTTCTAATTGATTTTTAACGAGAATAACAAACACAAATTGTTTATTACATGAATGATTTGCAAAAAAGAATAATACAAATTATTTGCCAAAGTATTTTCGACAATACATGTTAAAGTTTATTGAATTAATGAGATCGACTGTCGATCAAAAGGAAACAATTTTAAGTTTATTAAATGAAAAATTATCAAATTTGAAACTTAGAAGCACAACTAAATGGGGAATTTCATGTTAAATGACAAGTTTAAGAGTTAACAGATTTAATTTCACTAGAAATTTCGTTTTGTTTTTGGAAAATTTGGCGTAATGTGAGGTAAACTGATGAATGGATGGACGATCGAATGTTGCTATATTTTGTTTTTAATATAGACAATAATTTTATTTAAAATTTTAATTTATAGTTTTAGACCTGGTTCACACTGGAAAACTTTTGTTGAGAAACTTTTGATTTTGTGTGTGAGAGAAAGTGATCATTGATATTTGTTTCTCATTCTCTCACACACAAAAATCAAAAGTTTCCCAAAAAAAGTTTTCCAGTGTGAACCAGGTCTTACAGTACTTAGCTGACCCTGTTACGTATGATTAATATGACTTCCAAACAAATAATTAAATATCACTCATACGCTAGCGTTAACTTAGAAGCACATATAAGTAATTGGAGGATTTCAAGTCAAGTGACCCAATCTTTTGAAACCGATGTCTTCTGATCGTTATGAAATGTTAGTTCTGTTGAATAGTAGTTAAGATAAGATCTTTCTAAATTACAGTGGGTCAATTGAAAAAGATTTGTTTTGAGTTATAAAACATTTATTTTGATAAATAATTCACTCTAATTCCACTAAGCGACAATGAACTTATTAGCAATAATATTGCAAATTAAGCGAGAAATTTTGTTCTATTTTTGAAAATTTTGGCGTAATGTGAGGTATTTTACTGACCCTGTTACGTATGACTGATATGAGTTTTAAACAAAAAATTTAATATCACTCAAGAATTAATTTAGAATCATAAATGAATGGGGGATTTCCTGTCAAATGACCCAACTTTTGAAAGCAATGTCTTCCGATGGTTATGTAATATTGGTCTTGTTGGATGACAGTTAAGACAAGAACTCTCTGAGTCACAGTGGGATTGATTGATAACTCACTAAGCGACAACGATTTTATTAGCAATTATATTGCAAATTTCCCTAGAAATAAACCGATGGATGGACGATCGTATGTTGCTATATTTTGTTTTAAATATTGACAACAATTCTATACTTTTATTTATATATGTATTTCAATTAGCAATTTAAAAGTATTTTACTGACCCTGTTACGTATGATTGATATGACTTCCAAACAAATAATTAAATATCACTCATACGCAAGAATTAACTTAGAAAAACAAATAAATGTTTGTGATTTCATGTCAAGTGACCCAACTTTTGAAACCGATGTTTTCCGATCGTTATGAAATGTTAGTTCTGTTGAATAATAGTTGACATAAGAACTTTCTAAGTTACAGTGGGTCAAATGAAAAAGATTTGTGTTGAGTTACAGAACATTTATTTTGATAGATATACCACTAAGCGAACTTATTAGCAATAATATTGCAAATTTCCCTAGAAATTTCGTTCTGTTTTTATAAAATTTGGCGTAATGTGAGGTATTTTACTGACCCTGTTACGACATGAGTTTGAAACAAAAAATTAAATATCACTCATACGCAAGAATTAATTTAGAATCACAAATAAATGACATTTTGACATGAAATCTCAAAAGACCCAACTTTTGAAACCAATGTCTTCCGATCGGTATGAAATGTTGGTCTTGTTGGATGGCAGTTAAGGCAAGAACCCTCTGAGTCACAGTGGGATTGATTGATAACCCACTAAGCGACAACGATTCTATTACCAAATGTAAGGTAAACTGGATGGACGGTGGTATGTTGCTTTATTTTGTGTTAAGTATAGACAATCATTTTTTACAATTTTATTTACAAATTTGAATTTGCAATTACACAGTTTTTTACTGAGCCTGTTACGTATGATTGATATGAGTTTTAAGCTAAAAATTAAATATCACTCATACGCAAGATTAAGCTTATTAAACTTATAAGCACAAATATATGGGGAATTTCATGTCAAGTGATCCAAGAGAACTTTTGAAACCGATATCTTCCTATTAGGATGAAATTTAAAGCAAACTTTGACCCAGTGTAACTTAAAGAGTTCCTGACCATTCTTCTTGAAAAATTGTGTCTAAACTACTATCCTATTTAATAATAGTACGGACATGTTGCTGCATTATGTAACTAGTCATGATTCAATGATCGAACAACATCGATATTTCTTAAAAATTTCCTTATAAAAATGCTTGCTGGTTTATTATTGTATTTCTTTTCAATATTGCCTTATTAAACTGATATTAAAGTATTATTAACAGTACAACAAAATGTGTAAATGTGTGATTAAACTAGTTTATCAACACCAGCAACGGCAACAACAGCAGCAGAAACTATAACAAAATCATCATCATCATCATACATTGCAACATTATCAACGCCATTAATAGCAATATCAGTAGTAGTAGCAACAATAACTAAAATGAAATACTCAAACAAACAACAACAACTACTACTACAAAAACTACACATATACAACAAAACATTCAGTGAGATTCTCAGCGTGCATGTTTTACAAGTTTATGATGGCAATTTGTCAACTAATGGTGTGGAAACCCATATTGTCAACGTGCTAAACATTTTATATTGTTGTCATTGTTGCTGTTGCTGCTGCTGCTTCTGTCGATGTTGCTGTTAATGTTGTTATTGCTTTTGCTGCTGCTATTATTATAGTTGTTGTTGTTTTTGCTGTTCTTTGTGCATATTATTTCCTTTTTTTTGTAGCCATTTTTGCTTGTTTTGTTATATATTATAGCATTTATTGTTTATCAGTTTCCAACCTTCCACTTCAATTTCCTACTCTCTACCACCCCTTCCTTTGACTATAATTCGAAATTTTTTCCTGCCACATCCACCCCTTCTTGTTCTAACTGTAATGGTTTTTGACAAGAATTTACCATTAAATATGGTTGTAAAACAATATCACAACATTAATTTACACTCGAAAGTTGTTGAACACAACAACAACAAGAGAAACTAACACACAAACTTGTTGTTGTTTAGTTGTTTTTGTTAAAGTTAGAAAAATATTTTAACCATCTAAAATAAGGGGAGTGTTGAAGCAGGAGGTGTTGTGGCATGATGATTTAGTGGAATTAAGCTTTATTGTGTTTGTTAGTTGTTGTTATTGTTTGTGGCTATAAATTCCTGTTTAAAATATTATGAATTATAAATTAGTTGTTAATGTTAGAGGTATTAAAAAGTTTTTAATTTTATAAAATATTCAGTTTCATAAATTTAGTTAATAAAATAAATATTTATGTTAAAAATTTGTTTAATGACAACTCAGACGAACTGGAAATGGAAATTACACATCAAAGTTTCTCACTTATTTTCAATTTTAAATGCAAGCTACAGAAAAGTGAAAGTAATACTTTCGTCACCATTGCACGTTTAAATTTATTATTAAATTTTTGTGTAAATTACTTTAAAAGACCATTTGATCTTCATTTCTACTCTAAGCTCTGGGCTATAGAAGACCATACGAGTTCAAGTATTTATTTACATTTTGTATCTGTATTTTTCTCGGTTTGTCTCATACGCTGCTGCTCTGTATGTTGAAATGCATGTGCGAGTGTGTTTGGTCCGAAATGTAGCTGTCACGTTTTATGTAATACGGGTACAATTTCTGCATTGCGCCATTTTGTTCATTCGTTTCGTATGGTTTTGATTTTAGTTGGCTTCGTTGATTCAGTTTATCGAAGAGGAGGTCAACACATGTTTTCTACTGTGTTGTGGTAGTTGTAAGTTTAAGTGGATGTTAGTATAGTGTGTATAAACACTCACATATACATACATATGTACGTAATTAATGTCAATGCCAAAAGGCAAACGTTCACTGATTCCGTACACATACTCGGGATTTAAGCAAAATCTCACACTTATACATTATAAGACGAAGGGAGTCCTAAAAGTTGTTTGGAAATTGTGTTCTCTCTTCAAGATGAGAATTTTTTTAAGAGCAATGGCTTCCTGTATGTCTGAAAAGAACTATAGGCTACTCTTTATTTTCAAATGTCAAGTAGGCGAGATGCCACGCCCACATATAAAATAAGTATTAAAATTCGCATATCTCAGAAACTGCGATAGTTAGAGTGTACGGACAACTTTAACATCCATATGAACATTTAAGGGCGAAATGGGCGGACAGGTTATAGTGGGCGTGGCAACTCCTATAAAAGAAAAATGTTAAATAAGTATATCAGAGAAAATAGCTTTGAGTCGGAAGTTCTTAGTATCAATTTAAATATTTAAGTAAAAAAATGGGCGAAGAAGCAATAAGGGGAGTGGCACCTCCTATATGAGTCAAATACAAAAAAAAATTATATCTAAAAAACTATTAAAGCCAACATCCTTAAATTTTGCACGAACAACTTTGAAATCCATACGAACGGAAAGAGGTATACAAAAATTCCTACATTTGGGAAACTTTTAGATATAGAATACTCAAATTCGAATATTTGGGAAACCGTTTGAGATAGAATACTCAAATGGTCGAGCAACGTTGAAAGACGTATGAACATTTGGAGATAAAATGGGCGCACCGGCTCTAGAGGGCGAGCAGCCACCTTAAAAAGAAAATATCATATAAGTATACATGAGAAAATAAAACAGAGTCCTTAAATTTTATTGGAGCTGCTTTAGTATCAATTTGAATATTTAAGATAAAAGTGGGCGGATAGGGGGTGTGGCACAGCCTATATAATGTTTTCTAAATAGAAAACATTATATATATCTAAGAAACTATTATGGCTAGAATCCTCAAATTTTGCATGAACAACTTAAAAATCCATATGAAATTTCGGAAAAAAGATAAATGGACTTTCAAATGGGGGCGTGGCACCTCCTATAGAAATTCAATACAAAAACTCGTATGTCTGGGAAACTATTAGAGCTAAAATCCTCAAATTTTGCATAAATAACTTAGACATCCATGTGAACATTTGGGTAATATCTTGGCGGTCAAAAAAATAAGGGGCGTGGCACCTCCTATAGGAATTAAATACAAAAACTTGTATGTATTGGAAACTATTAGAACTAGAATCCTCAAATTTTGCATGAATAACTTAGATATCCATGTGAATATTTGGGTAATATTTTGGCGGATTAAAAAATAAGGGGCGTGGCACCTTCCATATGAATTGAATACAAAAATTCGTATGTCTGGGAAAATATTACAGCTAGAATCATCAAATTTTACATGAACGACTTAGACATTCATGCAAATATTTAAATAATATCTTGGCGGATTAAAAAATAAGGGGCGTGGCACCTCCCATATGAATTAAATACAAAAATTCGTATAACTGGGAAATGGTTAGAGCTGGAATTTGTAAATTTTGCAGAAACAGCATTAAAATACATGTAAATATTTGGAAAAAAAATGGGTGGACTTACAATAGTGGGCGTTGAACCTCTCATATTAATTTAACACTAAAGTGAATATAAAATTGTTAATTCTATATTGTTTTAAGGGCAGAGAAGCCCTTAGATTTCTAATTAACATTAATTGAAAACCACTTTTACAATCGCCTCCCTACATACGAATATGTAAAAATCTGAACTAAGTGTGTCAAGCCAAAATGACACACAGTCAGCTGTGCAACAGTAAAAACTAGCAAGAAAAAGCAAACAACAGCCATAGCAGCAGTCAACAAAAGAGAACATAAAAGAAAGTTGAGTGAAAGCAAACTAAAAGATAAAAGTCAAAAGTATTATATTTTTTTTTCTTGTAAGTCAATGACTTGTTATAGATGAAAACAGCTGGTCGGTTTTTATATTTTGTCTTAAAATATGTCAATTCGTACATTTTCTTTGCAAATGTTGTTTTTGCTGTTACTGTCATTTAGTAAATATGAATGAACAGTAAAAAAAAAATAAAGAAAAACAAGCAAAGAAACGTGACAAACATATTTGATTGTCAGTTAAAAGATGAATGTGTGTAGTCTTCTTTTTCTTTCCGTATCCTCATACGCATACTGATAGAAACTATGGATGTACGTAAATCGTTCTCATCGCTGTATAATAAAAGCCAGTGATTACATTGTTTTTTTTTAGTAGTTGAGCTTTTTTATTAAATTTTTTGTTTTCATAACAAAAATGCGTAAGTATGAGTATAAATAAGTATACGCGATAATAAATGTTTAAAACGCTGATGTCATGCTGAAAACAAATATAAAATCTGTTTGAATGATTTTATGATATATAGTAAAAAATTGTTTAAAGAAACAAAGATTTTTAATAAAGCTGTACGATTTTTATCTGGTTTTTATTACTTTTTTATAGTCTTCACCTTTGTTTGAAGGGTATATATAAGTTTGTCATTCCGTTTGTAATTTTTACAATATTCTGTATCCTTAAAGATAGCAAAGTCCATGTATGTGTCTGTCCGTCTGTATGTTTATTAAAATCAATTTTCTGAAGACCACAGATATCTTTGGCATCTAAATCTTCAATGATTCTGTTAGACAGGCTTTCGAGAAGATTGCTAATAAAAATCAGCAAAATCGGTTTATAAGTAATGGAGATGTGATCAAAAATCCGAGACAACCTCTGAGTGAACTTTTTGGTACTTTTCGTTCTTGAAATAGTACTTTTTGAACTTTTTTTATACCCTACACCACTTTAGAGGGGATGGTATATATATTCGTCCTATACCCACCTTAAAATATACCAATCGGCTTAGAATCGTCCTCTGAGTCTTAAGCTTTATCCGCCCGTCCGTCTGGATGGCTGTCAATGTAAACCTTTTGCGCAAGGTATAATTTTTAAGATAATTGAATGAAATTTGCCACACACGCTTTTTTTGGTCTATTTAAAATGGTTAAAATCGGTCCATTATTTCGCATAGCTCCCATACAACAGAACCCCCCGAAAGGGCTTCTGAGCTCATAACCCTAGCCCCATATAAAGTCTCTTTCAGAAAATTAGTTTTTCATCTATAAATTGCCTAAATGTATCGGAACAAGGTAATAGAAGATAAATGCTTTATTATGAATAATAAATCACATTTAATATTCATAACTGGTGTAGGGTATCATATGGTCGGTCACACCCGACTATACTTTCCTACTTGTTTAATATTAAACCTAGACACTAGGAACAATTTAAACACTCAGCATACTAAATAGATGAAAATTTACAAAAAGGCATCTTTTAGGTACTGTATCCTTTCGTAACTGGTACTTTTGAATTTTTTATAATACTGAACCTAATAGCATTTAATGAAACATGAAACATTCTAATTCATTAGTAGTGACTAAAAGGGCATTTCCTTTTACTTTTTCGTTCTTAAAATAATACACATAATAGGATCCTGGTGGAATGAAAATTTATAGGAGTAAATTTTTTGGTACTTTTTGTTCTTCAACTGGTACTTTTCTTATAGTGAACTTAGAAACATAGAATTAAATAAGTAGCATTATGATTGAATGTGTGAGGTTAAGTTAGGTTGATAGGAGGATGTATACTACATCAAATCCGAAGAAATATACCTAAGCTACTATCGGACTTGTGCGCTCCATTTCATGAAAAATTTTTATGTTCAGAAACTCAGTTTCCTGGACGTAATTCCTAAGAATTCAATCAGTGTTATTCAGGAATGTTGTTTCCGGAATAATATCACTTCCAAGATACTTGGATCTAACTTTCACGAATGTCTGACAGTGGCAAAGAAAGTGCTTCAGAGTTTCACTATCCTCTCTCTACATTCGTGTGAATCCTCCCGTCCAATTTTCTGTGGATGTGCTCGTAATCCTGTGTGTCCACTCAGAATATGTACCACCATACTAACCTCGGACTCATGCCATAGGATCTTTGTAATTCTATCCACCGTTTCATTATTCCAAGAGGCCTTATGGGCTTCTCTCACCCATATTTTTAGTTCAGCTTTTGTTTCGTCGAATGGTTTTGCCTTTCTCGAGCTCTCTTCCCTTTAAAGCTATTATATTCGCCCTTTCGTTGCCGACTACTACCGAGTGGCCTGGTACCCATATGATGCAAACCTTACCTTATCCAATATGGTCTTAGATTTATTTCTATCACCTGATATCGCCTAATTAAGCCCTGTAGGCGCCATATTTATTCTAATCTAATTTACACATTCCGTTGTTACTCGGTAAACGGTGGTATATTTCTGGGTCTTCAATATAGAACCCCCAGGCCCACTTTGTGTCCCAATTTAGAGCCATCCGTGCAGCAGATTCCTACTGGTAATTGCTCTAATGCTTCACTTGGCCAAGACATCCTATCTGCGATCAGAGTTTCAAAGTTTCCCACATATTCTGTGTCTGGTATGCGATCAGACATGTTCGATGATTGCGTAAACTTTCCAATTTGTCCAGTATACATTGATGACGTGTCCTATGACCGCCAGTTCCCCTAAAGTAAAGAGGCTGTAAGCGCCGCCTCATATCTTAAATATGTTTCAATGAGTGGAATATTTAGCAACGTTTCCAGAGCCTTGGTTGAAGTAGTACAGATGGTACCACTTAAACCCAAGCAGCATTGAATATGTAAAAGGGTTAGTAAGATAATTTTTCGATTTTCAAGTGGTACTTTTTTATTTTCCTACAATAAAACATAGAAACATAAGATACATGGCCAAATTTTTATATTATCATTGTAATGAAAAAATATCAAAAAAACACCTTCCATGTTGGGGCCACCTTAATGTTTATAATAAAAACTAAAATAATACAAAACTACAAAGCAAACCATATAAATTGTAAGGGTACAAAATTTATTTTACTATATATTTTTATGTGTACATATGTATAACATAGTTTTTCTTTAACAAATTTGCTTTATATTTGAATTTGAAATAAAAAGAAAAAATATGAATGAATACAAACAACAGGTGTCCATGCAAAAATTCATACACATCACTTATTTGATATTCATTGAATTTATTACACTCAGTGACTACATACAAGTGCTTCAACCAACAACACACACACACTGTTACATTTACACAATGGGAAATAAGCAAAAAACTAAAAAATAAACATATTTATACACACACAGGCAAAAAAAGTAGGGTAAAAGAGAATATTATATTAAGCAAGTAGAATCATATCAAACTTGTCCTACAGGAGTTAAAGGCTGAAAAAAGGACCCTCATTGAATGTTATGGAAGCGTAAAAAATGTGATAAATAAACAAGAAAATAAGAAAATTGTAACATAATTCATGGAAATACTAATAAGTTGGCATTTTTTTGTGTTGTTGCCTTTTAGTCATGTTTGTATAAAAATTATAAATGTTATACCAAATACAAATTATTTATATATTTTTCATATAATATGTATGTTAAAATAAATATAATCACAGGATGATAATACACATAAAGGATATGATGATATGGATGAAAAAATAACTGTGAGTAATAATGTAAATACAATGTTTGACTGGTGTTACATTAGCTTCAGGGTACAGGTACAAAAGAGAGTAAGAGAAAATAATTATTACTGTAAAGTGAACACTACAAAAATATCGGTTAAGGCAAATCCTTACAGTAAAGAGCAAATTAATAGTTCCAATTGACTGACCGCTTGATTACCTGGAGATACTTAACAGAAGTTTGCCTTCACTATATATTGCAAAGAGTACAAAATCGCAAAAAAAATAAATTAATTAAATTTTCACATTTGGGGAAAAGATTGTCTAAAAATAATGTATTGAAAGCTCTTTCAGATTACTATTTAGCTATACTTCTAGTATTTGCACGCATGTATCTAGAAATACTTGTGTTAGTGTAATTGTATGTGTGTACATGTATCTCTGTATTTTGTATACATATTATTAACCATGACAAAGTAAATTTATGATAAAACATGTGGTAAAATGAGCCACATGAGAACTCTTTTGAGAATACAGCATAAAGAAACAAAAAAACATCGCACTATGTATCTGTAAGCCAATGCGGTGACTGAATCAAAGCACACAAATACCAAGGCATACATATGTATGTAGGTGCACAAAAAATTAAAGCCATATATACTAACAAAAACATAATAGGAAACTATTAATTCAACTAAGAATCTGAGGATAAGATTGAAGAGGAGTGGCAGGTTTGTGGTTTCAATGCAGACCGGAAAGCAGTCAAAGCGTTGAAGTAGAGACTACTTTACTACATATTTATGATGCGGCATATGAATACAAAATTAATATGCTAATAATGTGCTATGAATGAAGAAAGAGATGAAGAAGGGAATGTAACAAAAGAAACCTAAAGTACATGGAAGATGAAAGCGTGATATCTTCTTTCTTTATAAATTAAAACAATTTACATCAACGCGTTTTAACGTCATTGAAGGTTTTCATATATGTAGATAGATAGATAGATAGATAGATAGATAGATAGATAGATAGATAGATAGATAGATAGATAGATAGATAGATAGATAGATAGATAGATAATAGATAGATAGATAGATAGATAGATAGATAGATGATAGATAGATAGATAGATAGCTAGATCGCTCGCTAGCTCGTCTATACGATAGCTCGACTCGCTCGTCGATCGCTCTCGCTCCTCATCTCGCTCGCTCTCGCTCGCTCGCTCGCTCGCTCGCTCGCTCGCTCGCTCTCTGCTCGCTCGCTGATCGCTCGCTGCTCACCTCGCTCGATCGCTCGCTCTGCTCGCTCGCTCGCTCGCTTCGCTCGCTCGCTCGCTCGCTCGCTCGCTGCTCCTAGCTCGCTCGCTAGCTCGATCGCTCGCTCGCTCGTCGCTCGCTCGCTATTCACCTCTCCCTGGCCTATTTGCTAGCCTGGGCTCTTTCCCGTCGTCCGTTGCTTTCTATTCACAGCCTCGTCGATAGACTACAAAAGAGAAAGTGAACTACCAATAAATAAGTCCAGAAACTACTAAATAAACTTCCATAAGTTAGTAATGTTTATAGAGTTGTCCTTGTTCTGGTCAATGGACTAATCAATAGTATATATACAATAGGGTACTAGAATAGTATAGACTAGTGTAAAGGCTATTCAACAGACTAGTCAATAGACTAATCAATAGCGCATTGATTAAAATAAACAATGGGCTAGTCAATTATAAGCTACTAACTACCCAGCCAAAACTTAATTCCTCACAAAAAAATG
>NW_023996014.1:0-37500 GCF_015586225.1 Lucilia sericata | reverse complement strand
GAATAAACTACAACTTTACAATATTCATTGCTATAAATGGTTTCAAGAGGGAAATAAATATATAAATGCTGCTATAATATTTATCATTGTTTAAAAAAAATAAACAGAAAAGTAAATAAATTCCATACAAGTGCTTACAATTCACGTAAAAATGCTGTCAAATGCATAAAAATTTAAGTAAAACTATTGCAAATGCTTTAAAATAAAAGACAGAATCCCTAGCATAAATTTAAAGAAAAAAAGGACGGATGTATAACTCATTCGAAAAAGATATCTCTCATTTATGAGAGATTATTTAGTTGATCAGTCAAGTTATAGAATTAAAATTAATGAAGAGGTAATGATTCTATTTTTTTTTTAATTTCTGTCACGTTGAGCTTATTAATTTTAATAACTTCCAGCATTATATACATACAACTTGCCTGTTATTTATTACAATTTATTTTTCAATGCGCTTAAATACATTGCCAACGTGACTTGTTAATATTTTCAAAAATATATTTTAATTTATTTTATGTTACGCCTGTAACAGTTACGCCAGCTGTACTTTAGTACTTAAAGCAATCAGCATATTATTTACTTTTCAAATCAATTATTATTTTCAATATATGAAACGAATTATTGAGTAATGAGATTAAATAATTGCCCACGAGGCTGTTACGGTCGAAAACTCCACAAAAACCAGGTAAAGTAGCTTAAGTTCTCCCTCGCCTGCTTAAAGCTTTTCACCTCCCCTTCCGCTATTAAAACTCACAACAAATTAACATAAATTATTTCTCTTATTTTCTGTTTGCCAACAATATGGCCTAAACATACTACTACAACTTATAACATCCGCTTCCAAGCTACACATACATATTTGTTAGAGATAGAGTAAAAATAAAATTTATATTATTTTTTTCGGTAACTGTAATAAAATTCTCACTGGGAAACCTAATGAGCACAATGATGACTACCATATAACGATGTTTTGGATGCTGATGATGAAAGCTAAAAAAAACATAATTTTTAATTAAAATAAATAGGCAGACAACGGGGATGAGCAGCACCGCATTTTATTTACATTTACAAAAATACAGCTCAGCAGAACACAAAAAAAATTATAATCTTTTTACACAATACTACAGAGTTGGCAAAAAAGAGAAAAAATTATATTCAAAGGGAAATAGTAGCATCATTTGGTGGTTGGTTGTTTGGCTGGTTGGTGACTGCCTAATTTGCAAAATTTGTAAAATGTGTTCTAATGTGAAAAGTTAAATTTAATATCATCCCAAAGCGCTGTCAGTATATTCATATAGTCGTACACAAAAAGATGCTTTTGCTACTTCCAAAACACACACACTCGTTCATTTGCATTGTGATAATAACAATAATACTAATATAGCAAAGCTTTTTATAGAAAAATTTGTTTACCAACACAAATACACATATCTGTTAGAAAAAAAATCAGACTAAAAAGTTGTTTAAAGGTATTAAGTATTTCTCAGCATTAGTCTTATAAATAGTCTACTGTCTTGGCAATAGTTTGCTCTATAGTTTTGACAAGACAGTTAAACTTGGTCTACTGCTTTGACAGCTGTAAACTTGACTTTAAACTAGACTGATCCATACCATAGATTTCACTATCGTCCAATCTATAGTTTGGCTTAGAGTCTACAATATATTCTAAACTACAGTCTGGAATATAGACTAGGTTAGGTTAGGTTAGGTTAGGTGAATTTTTGGCTATAGTCTAGACTATATAGTATAGTCTACAGTCATGATTTTAGTTCAGCCAATAGCATAGACTATAAATTAGCCTAGACAATAGCCTGTACTAGAGTTTTCTCTAGTTGTTCTATAATGTAGTCCACTTCAGAGTCAAGTCTTTAGTTTAGTCAAAAGAAGGGACTATAGTTTGTACTATTCTAAAGTCTAGTTAATAGTACAGATCATAGACTAGTTTATAGTTAGCTTATAGCATATAGTCTAGTCTAATCTGTAGACTAGTCTATAGTGTAGTCTATAGTGTAGTCTATAGTGTAGTCTATAGTGTAGTCTATAGTGTAGTCTATAGTGTAGTCTATAGTGTAGTCTATAGTCTAGTCTATAGTCTAGTCTATAGTCTAGTCTATAGTCTAGTCTATAGTCTAGTCTATAGTCTAGTCTATAGTCTAGTCTATAGTCTAGTCTATAGTCTAGTCTATAGTCTAGTCTATAGTCTAGTCTATAGTCTAGTCTATAGTCTAGTCTATAGTCTAGTCTATAGTCTAGTGTATAGTCTAGTCTATAGTCTAGTCTATAGTCTAGTCTATAGTCTAGTCTATAGTCTAGTCTATAGTCTAGTCTATAGTCTAGTCTATAGTCTAGTCTATAGTCTAGTCTATAGTCTAGTCTATAGTCTAGTCTATAGTCTAGTCTATAGTCTAGTCTATAGTCTAGTCTATAGTCTTGTCTATAGTCTAGTCTATAGTCTTGTCTATAGTCTAGTCTATAGTCTAGTCTATAGTCTAGTCTATAGTCTAGTCTATAGTCTAGTCTATAGTCTAGTCTATAGTCTAGCCTATAGTCTAGTCTATAGTCTAGTCTATAGTCTAGTCTATAGTCTAGTCTATAGTCTAGTCTATAGTCTAGTCTATAGTCTAGTCTGTAGTCTAGTCTATAGTCTAGTCTATAGTCTAGTCTATAGTCTAGTCCATAGTCTAGTCTATAGTCTAGGCTGTAGTCTAGTCTATAGTCTAGTCTATAGTCTAGTCTATAGCCTAGTCTATAGTCTAGTCTATAGTCTAGTCTATAGTCTAGTCTATAGTCTAGTCTATAGTCTAGTCTATAGTCTAGTCTATAGTCTAGTCTATAGTCTAGTCTATAGTCTAGTCTATAGTCTAGTCTATAGTCTAGTGTATAGTCTAGTCTATAGTCTAGTCTATAGTCTAGTCTATAGTCTAGTCTATAGTCTAGTCTATAGTCTAGTCTATAGTCTAGTGTATAGTCTAGTCTATAGTCTAGTCTATAGTCTAGTCTATAGTCTAGTCTATAGTCTAGTCTATAGTCTAGTCTATAGTCTAGTCTATAGTCTAGTCTATAGTCTAGTCTATAGTCTAGTCTATAGTCTAGTCTATAGTCTAGTCTATAGTCTAGTCTAGTCTATAGTCTAGTCTATAGTCTTGTCTATAGTCTAGTCTATAGTCTAGTCTATAGTCTAGTCTATAGTCTAGTCTATAGTCTAGTCTATAGTCTAGTCTATAGTCTAGTCCTATAGTCTAGTCTATAGTCTAGCTATAGTCTAGTCTATAGTCTAGTCTATAGTCTAGTCTATAGTCTAGTCTATAGTCTAGTCTATAGTCTAGTCTATAGTCTAGTCTATAGTCTAGTCTATAGTCTAGTCTATAGTCTAGTCTATAGTCTAGTCTATAGTCTAGTCTATAGTCTAGTCTATAGTCTAGTCTATAGTCTAGTCTATAGTCTAGTCTATAGTCTAGTCTATAGTCTAGTCTATAGTCTAGTCTATAGTCTAGTCTATAGTCTAGTCTATAGTCTAGTCTATAGTCTAGTCTATAGTCTAGTCTATAGTCTAGTCTATAGTCTAGTCTATAGTCTAGTCTAGTCTAGTCTATAGTCTAGTCTATAGTCTAGTCTATAGTCTAGTCTATAGTCTAGTCTATAGTCTAGTCTATAGTCTAGTCTATAGTCTAGTCTATAGTCTAGTCTATAGTCTAGTCTATAGTCTAGTCTATAGTCTAGTCTATAGTCTAGTCTATAGTCTAGTCTATAGTCTAGTCTATAGTCTAGTCTATAGTCCTAGTCTATAGTCTAGTCTATAGTCTAGTCTATAGTCTTGTCTATAGTCTAGTCTATAGTCTTGTCTATAGTCTAGTCTATAGTCTAGTCTATAGTCTAGTCTATAGTCTAGTCTATAGTCTAGTCTATAGTCTAGTCTATAGTCTAGCCTATAGTCTAGTCTATAGTCTAGTCTATAGTCTAGTCTATAGTCTAGTCTATAGTCTAGTCTATAGTCTAGTCTATAGTCTAGTCTGTAGTCTAGTCTATAGTCTAGTCTATAGTCTAGTCTATAGTCTAGTCCATAGTCTAGTCTATAGTCTAGGCTGTAGTCTAGTCTATAGTCTAGTCTATAGTCTAGTCTATAGCCTAGTCTATAGTCTAGTCTATAGTCTAGTCTATAGTCTAGTCTATAGTCTAGTCTATAGTCTAGTCTATAGTCTAGTCTATAGTCTAGTCTATAGTCTAGTCTATAGTCTAGTCTATAGTCTAGTCTATAGTCTAGTCTATAGTCTAGTCTATAGTCTAGTCTATAGTCTAGTCTATAGTCTAGTCTATAGTCTAGTCTATAGTCTAGTCTATAGTCTAGTCTATAGTCTAGTCTATAGTCTAGTCTATAGTCTGGCCTATAGTCTGGCCTATAGTCTAGTCACAAGTCTAGTATATGGTTTGGTCTATAGTCTAGTTTACAGACTAATTTATAGTCTGTAGTTTAGTCTATATTTTAGTACTTATATAGTCTACTCTACAGTCTGGTCTATAGTCTAGTCTATAGTCTAGTCCATAGTGTAGTCTATATTCTACGCTATAATATAGTTAATAGTCAATAATATAGTATATTGCCTAGATAATAGCCAACTTTGCAGATCATACTACAGTCTGGTATAGACCACACTCTAATCTATGAAAGTATTACACCAATCTAAAGCAATTTTCATCCTAACCTTGTTTATGTTCTATAATGAATACTTAAAATATGATAATGATAATTCACATCAACATTTTTAACACAACACAAAATGTATTCTCAAGTTTTCTTTTTCATGTTTTTTTTTTGGTATTATTCAAATGAAACTTATTTGTGGTAAATATTTTTTTTGCTTTTGGAGGGAGCTGCGCTCACGTACTTTGTATTAATATGTTTCATATATAGAGTTATGTAGAAAAAAAAGTTAAAAATTAACATAAAAATTAAATTTGCTACACAGGCACAACTTGCATACAAATTTATATTAATTGTTAAGGTAATAGAAGTAATTTTTATTAATAAGCTTAAAAATTAGGTTAAAAAAAGTAATATTTTTTAAGTGAAAATATTTGTAAAGAATAATTTTGTTGCAAATAAAGTAGAGGGATGTTGGCAGATATGATATTATCATATACATATGTATGTCTAGGGGAAGTAGGAATGTGTAGTATTATATCTAAATAAGTTTTATTTCCGAAACAATTAAGAAAAATTAAATAAATTCCAAAAAAATTGTTCCACATTTTTATTTACATTTCTAATTTATTGGTTTTACAATATGTAAATTTATGTGTTTAACAATTAAAAAAATTCTCTATTTTCTTTCAGCACATCATTGCATAACCCAGCAATACTAAATAAATAGTGCAAAATTTTAAATATTTAAAAATAACCAAATTCCCAATGTTAACACAACCTATTTTTTTTTTTGAAAATATTCATATGAGTTTATTAAATACAACATGTTAAATACGAATTTCAAATGCACAGTTCAAATGGTGGAAACTAAACCAACAACTGCGACAACTATAACTATAACAATCAAATTAAATCAAATCTAACAACTAAACAAACAATGCAGATACAGATATTAAAATACTAAAATACTCTACATATCTAACTGTGTACAATAATAAAGTTAAAAGAGAAATACAAATGTATGTCTGTGAGTGAGTCAGTGAGTGTGTGTGTGTGATTTGGTTGTGGTGCATTGTGGTTGGAAATGTTATTAAACCACAAAAACCATTAGAATGAACAGATGTCACAGCCATTATGGTGAAAAGGCCAATTATGATTCAGGTGTTTATTATTTCAAATAACAATCACAAAATATGCGAAATAAATACATAAACTTAACGAGTTATTTAGGCGAAAGAGAACATTTACACACACACACATGCACAAGAAATCAAATATAAATAACGTCGAAATAAACAAAATGAAATATTAAAATTTAATAAATTTATGAGCAAAAAATATACGTATAAACACATAAATCTACACTCAGACACACATTTGGTAAATAATAGTAAATAATAGCAATAAAAATACTGTGGTAAAAATCAAGTTTAATTGAAATGCAATAATATAAATACACACTAATGAACACTACCCGCCCGCCAACTACTTTACACTATACACAGTGCGTATACGTTTTGTGAAAGGTTTTTTTTAAATTAAATATCACTCATACGTGGAGTTGTTTAATATTGACTTTATACTACTACACCACTTGGCTTGTGCAGCGAGTGGAAGAAACCAAGTGTATGAAGTGCCGACTGGCTTGTGGGTGTTGCTGAGTGGTAGTGGGTGTGTGTGTGTGAAGAGTATAGTGTGGGAAATAGAGTCAATATTTATGTTTCATGTTTAAAACAGTGGTTTCCGTTTACATTTTCGACGCCACTAATATCAGGCAACACATTAATGTTAAATATTGTTTATTAAAAGAGTGTGTGTGTATAATAGACACTGCATAATGTTTGTATATGTGTATGTATTTTGGGGGTTCAATTAGGCAACAGTTACTGCTCAATTATTTATTGTGACAATTAAATAAAGTGCTTATTTGTGAGAGGTAAGGCATGTTTTTATTTAGCGGTTATTAGTTATATTTTGAAAGGTGTTAATGATGTAAATTTTTTCACGTAATAAAGTTATTTAGAAAAAATCGTTTATTTTCCTATAATATGTCTTCTTTAGTCAACGCTAAACTAAGTTTTAGTTACAATAGCTTTTAGCCAAATAACTTTTTTGTGTTTTTCAATTAAAACAAAAATTTTTTAGAAGAGCTTTCTACTGAAAGGAGTTTTAGTTACAGCTTTTTTACGAAAAAACTTTTATAATGAATAAGATTTTTTCCAAAAAAGCTTTTACGATGAATAAGATTATTTGGGAAAAAGCTTATTAAGTTCAATAGGTGTTTTAGTTACAGCTTTTAGTCAAAAAAACATTTATAAAAAATTTGTTTTTTTCGAAATCGCTTTTTTATTAGAAAGCTTTTAAAATGAATAAGATTTTTTTCTAAAAAAGCTTTTAAAATGAATAAGATTTTTTTTCTAAAAAAGCTTTAAAAATGAATAGGATTTTTTTTTCCAAAAAAGCTTTTATTATTAATAACCCTTTTTTGGGAAAATGCTTTTATTATTAATAAGCTTTTTTGGGGAAAAAGCTTTTATCGTGAATAAACTTTTGAATGAAAAAGCTTATCTAATGAAAAAGAATTTGAATAAAAACTTTTTTAATGAAAAAACTTTTTGACTTTCATAAAAAAGCTATTCCTCTTAAAAGCAGTTGTAGCTACAAGTAGCTTTTTGTAAAAAACTTTTTTTGGGCTTTTTCTACAAAAAAGCTTTTTCTTGATGAACACTTTTTTTGTGATATAGTTTTTTACGAAAAAAATTTTACAAAAAAAAGATTTTTTTTTTTTTGCAAAAAGCATTAATGTTGAATAAGCTTTTTTCAGAAAAAGCTTATTAAAAGCTTTTTTCCAAAAAATCTGTTTGAACGAAAGGGCTTATATAATAAAAAAGAATTTGAGTGCAAACATTTTTTTGTTATAAAAAACAATTTTAATGAAAAAGCTTTTTTAAAAAACAAAAAATTTTTTCATTAAAATTAATTTTTGTAAAAAAATTTTCGACACTATTCCACCTAAAAGCAAATAAAATGGCTTTTCTTAAGTAATTACATTATTGAATTTGTGTAAAAATTTCGACTAATGTTTTTTTTTTTAATTAGAGGTTTAGTGTTTTAACAATTCCTGTCTAGTCTGTTTAAAAAAAGCTCAAGAGAACTTGTTTATTTAAACAAATTTTAATTCTAAAAATTTTTGTCACTCTACCTTTCCCCACTGTGCTTACCACCACCTCATAAACATAAAACATTTGTGGCGAAGTTTAAATCAAATATTACAACTACTACGTGGCATAGTTAAATATTTACAATAATAAATATGAAAATTGAATTGACATTTTTATACAAATATTCAAACAGTACATTTAAAAGCTATATAAATAAAGCTTTTTTAAATGGCAAAAGTAAATATTTCGTGGCGAAAAAAAATTAAGAAAAAAAATCAGCAAACAAAAGGCCACTAAACACTTTAACAAATTCCGCACAAGTTGCCAGTATAAAAAATATTCACTTGTTTAGCACACATACACATTTCTATATACTCAGTCACATCCTGTGCAGATGCAGTATGCAGAAGAAAAGAAAACACATCACGTTTCTGGTATTTACCACAGAAATTGCATAAATTAGATGGTGGAATCTTGTGGCAACTAAAACGCTTCTCTTCCTCGTTAGTTTAGTTTATGAAACGTTTTTATTTTCTTTACGTTTTTTTTTTTGTCTTATTTTAAGCATTTCAGTTTTTTTATTTTTTCCGGGAAAAATAGTTTTATGGCTAAAATTTTCGCAACATTTGGTTTGTTTAGAGTAAGCAAAAGCAACACCCATACTTACATATTACGACAAGATTGCGAAAGCCTCACAAAAAATTATAGCGGGTAGTAGTTTGTGTTGTAGCCAAAAAACCAGGAGTATTATAACATTGAAATGCATTTACAAGTGCATTAGGCATGTGGTCGGCAAAAAAAAAAAAAAAAAACATTCATTCACTTTAACATATACCAGTGCTGAAATATAGCCACACACGAGAAATCTAATAGAAAGTGTAGAATAGAAACATCTCGTATATATGTATATTTCTTGCATGAAATTTTAACGTTTTATATATTTTGCAGTATTTTATTTACAACCCTACAAAAATACATACATTGTTAATAAGGTGTGTCGAAAAGAACTCTATTTTCCAATCAGTGTTATATACTATAGATTAGACAATAGACTAGACTATAGACTAGACCATAGACTAGACTATACACTAGACTATAGACTAGACTATAGACTAGACTATAGACTAGACTATAGACTAGACTATAGACTAGGCTATAGACTAGACTATAGACTAGACTATAGACTAGACTATACACTAGACTATAGACTAGACTATAGACTATACTAGACTAGACTATAGACTAGACTATAGACTAGACTATAGACTAGACTATAGACTAGACTATAGACTAGACTATAGACTAGACTATAGACTAGACTATAGACTAGACTATAGACTAGAC
This sequence comes from Lucilia sericata, assembly GCF_015586225.1. Classification (NCBI taxonomy): domain Eukaryota; kingdom Metazoa; phylum Arthropoda; class Insecta; order Diptera; family Calliphoridae; genus Lucilia; species Lucilia sericata. The sequence continues at coordinate 28,353 of NW_023996014.1, read as the reverse complement.
TATAGACTAGACTATAGACTAGACTATAGACTAGACTATAGACTAGACTATAGACTAGACTATAGACTAGACTATAGACTAGACTATAGACTAGACTATAGACTAGACTATAGACTAGACTATAGACTAGACTATAGACTAGACTATAGACTAGACTATAGACTAGACTATAGACTAGACTATAGACTAGACTATAGACTAGACTATAGACTAGACTATAGACTAGACTATAGACTAGACTATAGACTAGACTATAGACTAGACTATAGACTAGACTATAGACTAGACTATAGACTAGACTATAGACTAGACTATAGACTAGACTATAGACTAGACTAGACTAGACTATAGACTAGACTATAGACTAGACTATAGACTATACATAGACTAGACTATAGACTAGACTATAGACTAGACTATAGACTAGACTATAGACTAGACTATAGACTAGACTATAGACTAGACTATAGACTAGACTATAGACTAGACTATAGACTAGACTAGACTACTATAGACTAGACTATAGACTAGACTATAGACTAGACTATAGACTAGACTATAGACTAGACTATAGACTAGACTATAGACTAGACTATAGACTAGACTATAGACTAGACTATAGACTAGACTATAGACTAGACTATAGACTAGACTATAGACTAGACTATAGACTAGACTATAGACTAGACTATAGACTAGACTATAGACTAGACTATAGACTAGACTATAGACTAGACTATAGACTAGACTATAGACTAGACTATAGACTAGACTATAGACTAGACTATAGACAGACTATAGACTAGACTATAGACTAGACTATAGACTAGACTATAGACTAGACTATAGACTAGACTATAGACTAGACTATAGACTAGACTATAGACTAGACTATAGACTAGACTATAGACTAGACTATAGACTAGACTATAGACTAGACTATAGACTAGACTATAGACTAGACTATAGACTAGACTATAGACTAGACTATAGACTAGACTATAGACTAGACTATAGACTAGACTATAGACTAGACTATAGACTAGACTATAGACTAGACTATAGACTAGACTATAGACTAGACTATAGACTAGACTATAGACTAGACTATAGACTAGACTATAGACTAGACTATAGACTAGACTATAGACTAGACTATAGACTAGACTATAGACTAGACTATAGACTAGACTATAGACTAGACTATAGACTAGACTATAGACTAGACTATACACTAGACTATAGACTAGACTATAGACTAGACTATAGACTAGACTATAGACTAGACTATAGACTAGACTATACACTAGACTATAGACTAGACTATAGACTAGACTATAGACTAGGCTATAGACTAGACTATAGACTAGACTATAGACTAGACTATACACTAGACTATAGACTAGACTATAGACTAGACTATAGACTAGGCTATAGACTAGACTATAGACTAGACTATAGACTAGACTACAGCCTAGACTATGGACTAGACTATGACTAGACTATAGACTAGACTATAGACTATAGACTAGACTACAGACTAGACTATAGGACTAGACTATAGACTAGACTATAGACTAGACTATAGGACTAGACTATAGACTAGACTATAGACTAGACTATAGGCTAGACTATAGGACTAGACTATAGACTAGACTATAGACTAGACTATAGACTAGACTATAGACTAGACTATAGACTTAGCTAGACTATAGACTAGACTATAGACTAGACTTATAGACTAGACTATGATAGACTATAGACTAGACTATAGACTAGACTAAGACTAGACTATCGACTAGACTATAGACTAGAACTATAGACTAGACTATAGACTAGACTATTAGACTAGACATATAGACTAGACTATAGACTAGACTATAGACTAGACTATAGACTAGACTATAGACTAGACTATAGACTAGACTATAGACTGACTATAGACTAGACTATAGACTAGACTATAGACTAGACATAGACTAGACTATAGACTAGACTATAGACTGACTATAGACTAGACTATAGACTAGACTATAGACTAGACTATAGACTAGACTATAGACTAGACTATAGACTAGACTATAGACTAGACTATAGACTAGACTATAGACTAGACTATAGACTAGACTATAGACTAGACTATAGACTAGACTATAGACTAGACTAGACTAGACTAGACTAGACTATAGACTAGACTATAGACTAGACTATAGACTAGACTATAGACTAGACTATAGACTAGACTATAGACTAGACTATAGACTAGACTATAGACTAGACTATAGACTAGACTATAGACTAGACTATAGACTAGACTATAGACTAGACTATAGACTAGACTAGACTAGACTATAGACTAGACTATAGACTAGACTATAGACTAGACTATAGACTAGACTATAGACTAGACTATAGACTATTACTATATTTGTAGTATATAGTATAGTCGATAGACTTAACTATAGTCCCGTCAATGGACCAAACAGCAGGCTGTACTATAGGTAATAGACCAGACTATAGAATATAGTCAATACCTCTGACTAGTTCATAATATATCCTTATAATAGTGACTACATATTAGACTATTGTTCAGGCTATATACTATAGTTTAGACTATATAATAAGCTAGTTCAGGCTTTACTTTTGCACATACGTTAAAATAGACAATAGGCCAGACTTAAATAGTTTAAATAGTTGTCTTTTTGCTGCACCTCCCTACTGTATTGCTATCAAAAATTTTGCGCGGCTTTTTGCATTTTTCAGACAAACTTTTTTTGCTCGAGTTAGTGTGTTTTTCTTTTATTTTTGGTGAATATTTTACTAACCGAAGCACAACCATAGTAAAACATTCTAGTGATGACAACACAGGTAACATTATTTTACTTTTTGTTGCAGCTTTTGTTGTTGTTGCTGTTACTGTTGCTTCTCTTTTGACTGGTGAGTTTTTAAAATATTGCATTCAAGTCAAGCAAAAGATCATAAATATCATGGTTTACACATGAATGAACTCGAAACGGACTGACAGGTTTCTCTTATATAGTAAAGTTTTGCTGTTTAGGTGTTAAACCTCCAATGAAGGCTGCAATAGTAAAGTGACATTTTGAAAGGAACGAGTGAGGAAAATGTTTAGAAGAGTTCTGATGCTAAATAATTTCGTGAACTAGTTATTAAATTAAGAAAACTTTTTTAGCAAATGGAGGCATAAAATTTGGAAGAAAAAGTCTTTTCTAGGAAAAAGCTGTCAAAAGAATAATCGGTGTTTGAAGAGTTAGTTTTGAAAATTTGTATAAATTTTATTTTTTTAAAAGCTTTATATGCGAAAGCTTAACATACAATAGACAAGCTTTTGTTGATATATTTTTGTATTTTTTTCATATAACAAAAAATCTTTTAGGGAAAACTTTCTATGAGAATAAAGCTTTTTTATGAAAAGCTCTTTTTAAAAAATGCTTTATATGTATAAAAACTTTTTTTACACCTTTTGACTCTTAAATAGCTTTTGTATAAAAAGCTTATTAATATCTTGTACTTTGTCTAAAAGAAGCTTTTAAAAACAAAGCAAATTTGAAACAATGCATTTTCATTGGTAAAGCTTTAATAGTGCCAACATTGACATGAAATGTGTCATAGTATTCAAAGCTTTAGATTCTTCGAAAAACAAACGTTTTAACAAAAAATATTTAAAATAAACAAATTGATTCTCTAACTAATCCTTTGTAGAATTTGAAATCAAAATAAAACATTAGCCATTCAGTGCATATGTATAGTTTGTATTTTTGTTATTTATACATGATCAAATAGAATTTCCATGAAAAAAGGGGAAAAATATACGACAGCTTAAATCCATGTTGAATTTGAATACCAACTCATTTTGTTTTCGAACTCTTTGTAAAATAAATTGTTTGTCAGAAGAAGAAAAAAAAAAACGAATATTATTTGTTTAACACAAAAAAATTTTTTGTTTATTCAACTATTTCAATTGCAAACGACTAAAACTATTGTTGAATTTGTTTTGTTAAACTGAAAACTAAACAAAATGATGAATTCACTTTTAAATAAAGAACCTTTCGAAATAAATAAAAAATATTTTTAATACAATTTAATTTATTGTTTACATAAAAAACATTTTACATTTTGTTTAAAAATTAAATATTTACCACCTAACTAAGTCTATTTGTAACTTTGAATTCAATGCTCCGTCAGTCATTTGTTGGCAATTAGTCTTTTTTGGTGCAAATTAGTATTAAAAAAAATATTTGTTTACATTTAACCCCCTCCTTTGCTAAATTTTCACTTAAAAAAGCTTTAATTAAAATTCTATTTATATTGGTCTTTAGTAACTACAAATGTGTGTGAGTGTAACTTTTTTTTGTAATCTCTTACCAACAAAAACTGTCCTTTTAATTCCTTTTGTGCAACTGTCATTAACAAACATTTGCATTGGCAAACTGTCACTAATGACAGTTTAATGGCATTGTGAACTTAAGTGTGTGCCAAAAACTTTACAAACTTATCCACCCACCTCCACTGCGAACAACAACCAAACCGACCAGCCAACTAACTACAAACGAACCACTTACTCTGCAGCATTTGTGTATCTTTGTACTTTTACTGCTAAATCATTATAAAGTTATTTAAAAAATTACTTAAATGCGACAAAACAACTGTTGTAAAAAGAAATGTTTAAGTATACAAAATTTCATTTAAACTTTATGTGTCATTAGTCAGAGAAAATTTGGAAATTAAGTAGTAATAGTGGGGTAATATATGCCAAGTCATTTTTTGAAATAGATAAAAATTTTTGAAAAAAAAAAAAAAATTAAATTGACTGAAAGACTTTAAAAGGCATGAACTTGTATATGTATACAAAAAGAAGTTGCAAAATTTTTAAAAATATTAAGGTTTTTATATGAAAAGTTATAAATTATCAATATCATATCAAGTGACTTAATTCAAAAAATTTATATTTACGAAATTTGCACCAATGTTAGTACTATAGTGGGATAGTAGTCTATAGTCTAGTCTATAGTCTAGTCTATAGTCTAGTCTATAGTCTAGTCTATAGTCTAGTCTATAGTCTAGTCTATAGTCTAGTCTATAGTCTAGTCTATAGTCTAGTTATAGTCTAGTCTAGTCTATAGTCTAGTCTATAGTCTAGTCTATAGTCTAGTCTATAGTCTAGTCTATAGTCTAGTCTATAGTCTAGTCTATAGTCTAGTCTATAGTCTAGTCTATAGTCTAGTCTATAGTCTAGTCTATAGTCTAGTCTATAGTCTAGTCTATAGTCTAGTCTATAGTCTAGTCTATAGTCTAGTCTATAGTCTAGTCTATAGTCTAGTCTATAGTCTAGTCTATAGTCTAGTCTATAGTCTAGTCTATAGTCTAGTCTATAGTCTAGTCTATAGTCTAGTCTATAGTCTAGTCTATAGTCTAGTCTATAGTCTAGTCTATAGTCTAGTCTATAGTCTAGTCTATAGTCTAGTCTATAGTCTAGTCTATAGTCTAGTCTATAGTCTAGTCTATAGTCTAGTCTATAGTCTAGTCTATAGTCTAGTCTATAGTCTAGTCTATAGTCTAGTCTATAGTCTAGTCTATAGTCTAGTCTATAGTCTAGTCTATAGTCTAGTCTATAGTCTAGTCTATAGTCTAGTCTATAGTCTAGTCTATAGTCTAGTCTATAGTCTAGTCTATAGTCTAGTCTATAGTCTAGTCTATAGTCTAGTCTATAGTCTAGTCTATAGTCTAGTCTATAGTCTAGTCTATAGTCTAGTCTATAGTCTAGTCTATAGTCTAGTCTATAGTCTAGTCTATAGTCTAGTCTATAGTCTAGTCTATAGTCTAGTCTATAGTCTAGTCTATAGTCTAGTCTATAGTCTAGTCTATAGTCTAGTCTATAGTCTAGTCTATAGTCTAGTCTATAGTCTAGTCTATAGTCTAGTCTATAGTCTAGTCTATAGTCTAGTCTATAGTCTAGTCTATAGTCTAGTCTATAGTCTAGTCTATAGTCTAGTCTATAGTCTAGTCTATAGTCTAGTCTATAGTCTAGTCTATAGTCTAGTCTATAGTCTAGTCTATAGTCTAGTCTATAGTCTAGTCTATAGTCTAGTCTATGTCTAGTCTATAGTCTAGTCTATAAGTCTATAGGTCTAGTTCTATAGTCTTCGTCTATAGTCTAGTCTATAGTCAGTCTATAGTCTTAGTCTATAGTCTAGTCTCATTTTAGTATTAGTCTATAGTTAGTCTATAGTCTAGTCTTATAGTCGAGTCTATAGTATAGTCTATAAGTCTAGTCTATAGTTGAGTCTATAGTCTAGTCTATAGTCTATTCTATAGCTAGTCTATAGTCTAGTCTTATAGTATAGTCTATATCTAGTCTATAGTCTAGTCTATAGTCTAGTCGATAGTGTAGTCTAATGTTAGTCTATAGTCTTGTTTATTCTATGTCCTATTTATCAAGTTAACGAAAAAAAGTCTGTTAAAAGGCTTTTGTATGAATAACAAAAGTTTTGTATGTAAAGCTTTTTTGATTTTAATCAGGGCAAGTTAACGATGTTAAAAGAAAAAACTCAAACGTTCAAAAATCGACAGACATTCATGGAAATATTTAGTGGAGAGATATATTTATATAACAATTTAAAATCACCATCAATCATATCGATTCCATTCTATTCCATAGACAACATTTCCTGATCTTTTCCCAATTGTCAATCAATTATTTACTTTTTCTAATATTAAACTTTTCACACTGTCTATTATAGAAAATATTTACGTTACAATTTTTTTGCTACTACTTGTTTTCCCTTATATAAATAAATTCCAAAACTTATTTTCTATTGACTCAAGTTATTTAGACTTAAGCAAGGTTATTTTCGAGAAATTGTCTTACAAAAAATTTCAAGGAAATTTTTTTTTTTTTGCATTCTACAACTTAAACAAGTTAGAAATAAAAAGCGTTAGAAATAACGAAAGTAAATAACTTAACAATACTTCACTTACCCAATACTATTTTGTATTCGTATTACTGCACTGGTCCTAGCTTGTTCCTAACAGTCCACACATCATATCAAATAACAAAAAATTATATATAAAGTATATAAAATAAATTTATAACAAATGTCAACAACATTTCAAAAAAAGAAAAGAAAATTTACAAAAAAAAAAAAAAAGGTTTGTAAAATTTTGTTATTATTGTTGCTATATTGTATTGATGTTGTTTGAATTTTCTATACTTTTTAGAAAACTTCAATCAAAATCAGGCAACGAAAAATTTACACCATTTGAGGGGATTTTTAGAAAGAAAGTTAAATACTTGATATTTTGATAAAAATATGAAAAGCTTAAATAAATTAATTTAGAAATAATATAATAAAGTAATAAGTACTTTAGTTAAAAAGCTTTGGTTGTTTGAAGAATTTTTTTTTTTCGCTAAAAAATTTTTATATTTTTTTCTTTTAAAAATCGTTTTAAGAAAGCAATACAAAAAAATCTTTTTTTTTAAAAAAAAAGCTTTTATAAAAAGAGTTTCAACAAAAATGTTCTTTAGTCAAAAAGCTTTTTTATTTTTTTTTAATAAAAAAGTATTTTTTTTTTCGAAAAAGCTTTTTATTGAGAAAACTTTTTCACTAAAAAAGCTTTTTCACCAAATTCACTTTTTCGGTTTTTAATAATTTTAAATTTTTTAACAAAAAAGCTTTTTTAATTTATTTACAAAAAAGTTGTTTTTCCCTAAAAAAGCTTTTTATAGAGAAAACTTTTTTCACTAAAAAAGCTTTTTCGCTAAATAAAACTTTTGATTAGAAAAGTTTTATTAAATAAAAAGAGTAAAAGCTTTTATTCAGTATAAAAACTTTTTTTAACTAAAAAGCTTTTTAATTAGAAAACGCTTTATTACTAAAAAATCTAAAAAACTTTTTCACTAAGAAAGATTTTTTAAGTGAAAAAGTTTTTTCATCCAAAAGCTTTTGGATGAAAATACTGTATACACATTTTTTAAACTTCTAATCACAAGAGTTTTATTAATATAAGGGTTAATATAATAAAAAAGCTTTTACATTAAAATTGACTTTTATCGAAACAAATTTTTGTTTTCAAAATCTTTTACCAAAAAAAACTCTAAAAGTACAAACTTTGATAAAAAATATATTTTTGGCTGAAAAGCTTTTCTCTCTTTAAGATAAAAATATTTGATATAAACATAAGTGCAGCATATTTTATGCTACGGGTATTAATTAGAGGAAAATTGGCTCCTAGTATACTCTCGAATGAGAGAGATATTAAATACATACATACATTGTAGCCTACTTTTAGGCTGCTAATATTAATCATAAAAGATAGCTCCAAGAAAATTCTCGATAAAATTGGAAACTTAACATTTTTGAATAAAACTAAAAGAAGGGTATAGAAATTGAAGTTGAAAATCATATTTAATTTTAAAAAATCTAGGAAATGGTTTACTATATTGCTACATTTCTATTCTGTTTGCCACATTGAAAAGTTTTAATTTAATTGAAAATATTTGTTATATATTTTTGAACATTTTTGTTTTTTTTTTTGCTATTCCTCTATATTATTTATTTACTTAGTTAAGTTTTCTATAAACTCAATTCAATAGGCAGCAGTTGTCAGTCTGGCTGACAGTCATGAAAAGAAAAATTGAGTTATAGAAAAATGTATTTTAGAACAAAACAAGAATAACAATGATTGATGTTTTCCTGATTATATTAATAATTTAACAAACAATTTAAGTAGATTTTTTTTCCAAACAAGTTAATATTTTTCCTTTAAACTTTTCATATAAATCTCTGTGTTGTAGTTTCAGTGAAACATGTTTTAGTTTTTTTTTAAACAGTTGCTTCAAAAATAGCAAGGTTTATAAAAAGTTTATTTTTAGTATGTTATATTTTTTTATTACTCATATACTCTGCGAAAAAATTTTTGTAATTAAAAAAGTTTTTTGGATTTTGTTTCAGTTTTTTTCATTATATGTTTTTTTTTTTGTGCTCTATTTCGCCGAGTTTGTTTTAAAGCCTTTTTAAGTGTGTAAAGAACATTAGGGTGTTTAGTTTTTCTTGTATAAATTTTATTAGCGGTGGATGGGGCAGGTATTCTAGTGACAGAATGACAACTTCCTTAGTAAGACTAAAGGCTTATTTTTAAGCTTCAGACCAGACTCGTCATTACTAAATACTTTTTTTTAATATATTGTTAAACAAACCTTAATTTCTATGTTCTACATAAAATTTCATAAACTAATAATGAGTGAAAAAATATGTGTTTCTTTTTAAATTTAAAATATGGAAAGGGCTTCACTATAGGAAATGAATACAATTCCTTTGAAAAATATTTAGTATAAAAACAGATTTCTTAAACCGTTTAAAATTTTTATTACGTTTTACCAAAAAAGTATATAAAACAAATAAATTTATATGCCACATTGTTTAAATCACTGATTTTAACTAAATTGTTTCTTTGTCTTTTGGATTTTTGTTTTTGATTCGCTCGTTTGGCATTACAAACATCACAATTTTTTTACACACACATACATACATAATTATATACATACGTGTATATTAAAGTGTGAATGTATTTAAACAGAAACATTGCTGTTGTTGTGCCACAGGAAGTTTATGTTGCACTAATTAGTGTTAAGCTTATACATAGCTATATTTTGTTGAAATATGTAGGATGCTAGTTTATGCGACATACACGTTTGTATGTACGTTTGTATGTATGTAATTCAAAACGTTAACAACATAACCCAACAGTTCGAGGATTCGTTTCCTAACAAATGATTTTTAATTCTCATTACCAAATAGTTACAGCTATGTACTCAGCCATTGATTATAAAAAGCAGACTAAAGACTTAAAAGTTTGCAATCCAGAGATTATTTAGGAACAATAAAAGCTAAAATTGATATTTTATTCAGTAATCTAACTTGAATTTGAAAAACTGTTGGGGAGTTTATTCTAAATGCAAACATAAGGCGGACATACAAACATTTTGCCTACATGTTTGGAACATAACAATAAGGATTTACATACAGATGTATGTTTGCCTCAAAGGAATTTTCTTTCGGGTTTTGTGTTTTTTTTTTGTGGTAAATCATATAACTAAAAAATGTGTATTTAAATATGGAGTTACCAAAAAAAAATCTTGAAACAAAACCTACTATTTATGATTTCTATACCAGTACACTACAGCTGAATGTGAAGAACTTTTGGTACTTTTGAGCAGCTATGAGGTAGTCACATATCACTGAACTAGAACTGAACTGAACTAGAACTAAACTAGAACTGAACTAGAACTGAACTAGAACTGAACTGAACTAGAACTGAACTAGAACTGAACTAGAACTGAACTAGAACTGAACTAGAACTGAACTAGAACTGAACTAGAACTGAACTAGAACTGAACTAGAACTGAACTAGAACTGAACTAGAACTGAACTAGAACTGAACTAGAACTGAACTAGAACTGAACTAGAACTGAACTAGAACTGAACTAGAACTGAACTAGAACTGAACTAGAACTGAACTAGAACTGAACTAGAACTGACTAGAACTGAACTAGAACTGAACTAGAACTGAACTAGAACTGAACTAGAACTGAACTAGAACTGAACTAGAACTGAACTAGAACTGAACTAGAACTGAACTAGAACTGAACTAGAACTGAACTAGAACTGAACTAGAACTGAACTAGAACTGAACTAGAACTGAACTAGAACTGAACTAGAACTGAACTAGAACTGAACTAGAACTGAACTAGAACTGAACTAGAACTGAACTAGAACTGAACTAGAACTGAACTAGAACTGAACTAGAACTGAACTAGAACTGAACTAGAACTGAACTAGAACTGAACTAGAACTGAACTAGAACTGAACTAGAACTGAACTAGAACTGAACTAGAACTGAACTAGAACTGAACTAGAACTGAACTAGAACTGAACTAGAACTGAACTAGAACTGAACTAGAACTGAACTAGAACTGAACTAGAACTGAACTAGAACTGAACTAGAACTGAACTAGAACTGAACTAGAACTGAACTAGAACTGAACTAGAACTGAACTAGAACTGAACTAGAACTGAACTAGAACTGAACTAGAACTGAACTAGAACTAACTAGAACTGAACTAGAACTGAACTAGAACTGAACTAGAACTGAACTAGAACTGAACTAGAACTGAACTAGAACTGAACTAGAACTGAACTAGAACTGAACTAGAACTGAACTAGAACTGAACTAGAACTGAACTAGAACTGAACTAGAACTGAACTAGAACTGAACTAGAACTGAACTAGAACTGAACTAGAACTGAACTAGAACTGAACTAGAACTGAACTAGAACTGAACTAGAACTGAACTAGAACTGAACTAGAACTGAACTAGAACTGAACTAGAACTGAACTAGAACTGAACTAGAACTGAACTAGAACTGAACTGAACTAGAACTGAACTGAACTAGAACTGAACTGAACTAGAACTGACTAGAACTGAACTAGAACTGAACTAGAACTGAACTAGAACTGAACTAGAACTGAACTAGAACTGAACTAGAACTGAACTAGAACTGAACTAGAACTGAACTAGAACTGAACTAGAACTGAACTAGAACTGAACTAGAACTGAACTAGAACTGAACTAGAACTGAACTAGAACTGAACTAGAACTGAACTAGAACTGAACTAGAACTGAACCTAGAACTGAACTAGAACTGAACTAGTACTGAACTAGAACCGAACTAGAACTGAACTAGAACTGAACTAGAACTGAACTAGAACTGAACTAGAACTGAACTAGAACTGAACTAGAACTTGAACTAGAACTGAACTAGAACTGAACTAGAACTGAACTAGAACTGAACTAGAACTGAACTAGAACTGAACTAGAACTGAACTAGAACTGAACTAGAACTGAACTAGAACTCAACTAGAACTGAACTAGAACTCAACTAGAACTGAACTAGAACTGGCGCTATTATATAGCACACTCTTAAGTCGTTACGAGTTTGTCGACATATTTTGTTAACCAACTCTAATTACCCACTGTACCGGATATGGTTTTATACTTGTGTATTTGTATACACACATGTAATTGTGCACGAATTTTTATAATGTGTTGTTTCTAGATAACGAGCGAGTAGTTTGAGCACAAATTTTACTTGTATTTTGTTATTGTAACAAAAACAAAATACAAGTAAAATTTTAACTCAAACTACTCACACGTTATCTAGAAACAACACATAAATTTTCTTTTGTTCCGACCAGAACTTTTTTTGTATTACCGTCATTCGTAGTTAAAGTTGCCCACAGCTTAGTGTTCACTTTTACCTGTTATGTGGCAACAACTATTATATCTTTCATTTGTTTAATTTATCTTAAGTCTTTAAATATTATTTCAACAATTGTAGTTTTCTTAATTATTTAATGTATAAATAAATTTTATCAAATTTTAATCTGTTACGATATTTTAATTTTGTACAAAAATTTAATTCTTTGCTAAGAGTAAAATTATTTAGTAAAATTTGAATTTTGTGACAAAACTAATATGTTGCACCTAAATTAAAATTTTGCACTAAAATTTTATTTTTGTAAAAAATATTAATTTTTCAAATGAAAATCATTAAATAAATGATTTTGTACTAATATAACTTTTTTAACTAAGATTAAGATGTTGTACCAAAAATTTTATTATTTTTTTTTCGAAATTTCACAATTTAAATCGACTATGTTTAATATAAATCTTTAAAATTTTTGTTCATATATTAAAAATATATTTATTTCACAATATTGTGGATTGAATTAAAAATTTTTGAATATTTATTATTCATAGCATTTCATTCAAAGCATTCGTTTTAAAAAAACTAATAAACATTTCAGAATAATATCAACATTCTGTACTTTTTTTGGTTGTACATTTAAAATATTCATTAAAATATTTATTTGAGCAATAAATTTGCTCAAAATCCTGCGTGCTATATAATTAAAAAAGTCGTTAAATTTACAATCATTAATTTTATAAGCTGCCCACTCTACTCACTAATATCATTCTTTTTTCTTGCTTCATGCAACGCAAACTCAAGGCCTTTAAACCGAATGAACGCATATTTACAAAAAAAAGAGAAGCAACAAAATACCATATTGAACCAAAGAAGAAGAAAACAATAACAAAACATAAAAACACATTTGCTCTTGTTTGTAAACGTGGCTTGGCGCTACTTAGAATTTTGGAACATCTGTAAAAGCACACATATGCCTTAGAAAACGGGGAAAGATAAAGTAAAACACCTTCTTTAAAGAAAAATATATTTTATATAATTTAGACTTAAACAAAAGATGGAAGCTAAAAATAATGAAAATCATTAAACAAATACGCTAGTAGGTTGTTCAAGGTAATTTTAGTCGTAGCTGTTTAAATATTAAACAGTTTGTAGTTGTTGCTGTTGGTTTAATTTTAAATGTTTGTATGTGTATAAAAAAAGCTACAAAACGCAATTGGCATTTAACTTTTGCTCACAGCAATTAATCTTTTCATGACAGTGAACAGACTCCCAATGGCCTTGAATTATCATACCCAAAGGATACACCAAAAACTACAAAAACAAAACGTAGCAAATGTGGCAATAACAAAAATAGCAAAACCAAATCAGCATAAATAGCAAAAACAACAGTAGCATTTGCTACCAAAAACAAAAAATGACTAGAGATTAAATGCTTTATGAAATAGCACGAACGAAGGAATGAACGAACAAAAACGTTAGCATAATTTAAAGAAGCTTATAATGCTGATGATGATAATGATGATGATGATGGTTGAAACCAACAAAAAATAATTTAAATTTAAAGAAGCTTAAAATTATGCTGGTAGATTATAAAGGACTATCAGGAAGTGGAATTCTTAAAGGATTTATTAAACCCCAGAGAAGCAATGACACGAACAAGAAATATGAGTTCAGTTAGTGTTTTTGTGACGAGGGTCACTAACACATGGACAAATTTTGAGAAGAATATCGAAGAATGTTTTACTGAAATTTGGAATTTGTACTAAAATGTTGTTCAAACAGAAAATAACTAGAACTGAACTAGTACTGAACTAGATCTGAACTAGAACTGAACTAGAACTGAACTAGAACTGAACTAGAACTGAACTAGAACTGAACTAGAACTGAACTAGAACTGAACTAGAACTGAACTAGAACTAACTAGAACTGGAACTAGAACTGAAACTAGAACTGAACTAGAACTGAACTAGAACTGAACTAGAACTGAACTAGAACTGAACTAGAACTGAACTAGAACTGAACTAGAACTGAACTAGAACTGAACTAGAACTGAACTAGAACTGAACTAGAACTGAACTAGAACTGAACTAGAACTGAACTAGAACTGAACTAGAACTGACTATAACTGAACTAGAACTGAACTAGACAACTGAACTAGAACTGAACTAACTGAACTAGAACTGAACTAGAACTGAACTAGCACTGAACTAGAACTGAACTAGAACTGAACTAGAACTGAACTAGAAACTGAACTAGAACTGAACTAGAATCTGAACTAGAACTGAACTAGAACTGAACTAGAACTGAACTAGAACTGAACTAGAACTGAACTAGAACTGAACTAGACTGAACTAGAACTGAAACTAGAACTGAACTAGAACTGAACTAGAACTGAACTAGAACTGAACTAGAACTGAACTAGAACTGAACTAGAACTGAACTAGAACTGAACTAGAACTGAACTAGACTGAACTAGAACTAGAACTGAACTAGAACTGAACTAGAACTGAACTAGACTGAAAGAACTGAACTAGAACTGAACTAGAACTGAACTAGAACTGAACTAGAACTGAACTAGAACTGAACTAGAACTGAACTAGAACTGAACTAGAACTGAACTAGAACTGACTAGAACTGAACTAGAACTGAACTAGAACTGAACTAGAACTGAACTAGAACTGAACTAGAACTGAACTAGAACTGAACTAGAACTGAACTAGAACTGAACTAGAACTGAACTAGAACTGAACTAGAACTGAACTAGAACTGAACTAGAACTGAACTAGAACTGAACTAGAACTGAACTAGAACTGAACTAGAACTGAACTAGAACTGAACTAGAACTGAACTAGAACTGAACTAGAACTGAACTAGAACTGAACTAGAACTGAACTAGAACTGAACTAGAACTGAACTAGAACTGAACTAGAACTGAACTAGAACTGAACTAGAACTGAACTAGAACTGAACTAGAACTGAACTAGAACTGAACTAGAACTGAACTAGAACTGAACTAACTGAACTAGAACTGAACTAGAACTGAACTAGAACTGAACTAGAACTGAACTAGAACTGAACTAGAACTGAACTAGAACTGAACTAGAACTGAACTAGAACTGAACTAGAACTGAACTAGAACTGAACTAGAACTGAACTAGAACTGAACTAGAACTGAACTAGAACTGAACTAGAACTGGCCTAGAACTGAGTACACAAAAGACAATTAAGAAGTGAAACTGTACCAAAATTTTAACTAAAAATCAGCACTCGTTTTTGCAGACCTTAAATAGCACTCATAAAACATTCTCATATGTTGGAACAACAACAGCAGCATTGAAATATCAAATAAATGATGAAAATATATAGTCCTTGCTGCTGAAAGAAATAAAAAAAGTAGCAAAAGATAAAAAAATGAAACTTTAAAATTGACAAATGTCCTAAGAGACTGAAATGAAGATGAGCAGCTAGAACATCAAGGAAATAAAACAAGCATGAAGAAGATATTTATAAATGTGCGAGCTAGTTAAAGATTGTGTGTGTGTGTGTGTGTGTGAATGTTTAAAATTATAACAGTATTGACATATATGACCTGAATTTTATATTTTTAGTATATGTTAGATATTCCTTTAGTTTTTTTTCATGTCATCTCAAAAAGACAACGAAAACTTTTATAGTTTATTTTAAGCATCCTATAGAGGGCATTTAAGTTTAAGTACACAATCATGTTGAACTTATGTTAAATATAAAAACGCAATCTTAGAGGAGACTTTTAGTCAGAAACAAATATTACTACTTCCACTGCTTGAGTACACAAAAGACAATCAAGTTTTTGACCAAAAACTAACAACATAACCCTAATAATCTTTGGCTGTAAATGCAGGTTTGTGCATGATATGTGTATAAAGAGAAATTAGAAAAAAACTCTTTAAAAAAATTTTGAATGTGATAAGATTGAATGACAATGACGTATAAAGTGATGAGGATTTAAGGACAATATTGAGGTATACTTACATACATTTGTAAGTATGCTACTACTGTAAGGTTGAGTTCGTTATTCAAATTGTCTGTAGTTGGTAGTTCAATATTTACTACATACATACTACTATATAAACAGTAACACTCCCATGTGTAAAATTAACCATATAAACAAAATTTGGTAATATGGGTAATATATGTATGTAAAATTTTGCATTAAATTGTAGTTAAATCAGAATTTTTACCAACTAGAAAGAAAGATCTGTCACGAGTCTTTCCATGTATAAATACTTTCTGCCCTAAATTCCCATACAAGCACAACTCGTTTACATTTATTATTCTGCTGCTATGAAGGTCTGTGTCAATAGTATTTGACACAAAAAAAATACATTTCAATGTTTACAAATTTTCCATGGTATAGGTAGTACACATTAACAGTGTCTAAATGAGTCAAAGATAGTGTGTGTATTCGCTTTGATCAAATATCACTATGATGTTAAAAATGGAGCAGTAAATCTTAGATTTAGTGACAACCACAAAAACAAAAAAGAAATCCATTATCTAGTTGGGCATACTGGCTATGGTTGAATGAAGCAATGAACGCACAATAAGAGATGCAACTGTGTGCATCATTTGGCATCATCCTTTTGTACACATATACAGTAAAACGATAATTTGCTGTAGACAACTTTAATTTTCTATGAATTTATAAAATACTTAAGCTTTAGAAAATGTAACTTTAAATATAATGTTGGCATGTGTGAAAATTATGTTATGCCTAAACAAAATCCTTAAAAATTTATTAAAATCAAGTAATTTGCAAACATTGTTTAAGTTTCTTAATCTTGTTCATAAATTTTCTAAATGCCAATTTGCTAAGAGAGTCGTATGAAGATATTCTTGCATGCGTTAACAATATTCTATTCTAAAGCTATTTTGTTTAAACCGCATATTTTGAAATCTTATATTCACACTTACTTATAGGTGTGAGATGACCCAGCGGTTTTAAAAAAGTTAATGTATCCTTTTTAAGAAGATTTTCAAATCTTTTAAGGATTATAAGTCCGCTGAGTCTACATATTATTAGTAAAAACAAAGTTCGTCAAGGATAAAAATTAAGTACTCAAGTAATACATTATCTGTAAGACATAACTAGACTACTTCTAAGTAATGTAGACGGTATGTAGTGAAAAGTAAATTGTTGAGTACGTAGAAGTCATTCTTGTCATCATGTTTTTGCTATGAAACTATATACATAAGTATGTATGTATAAACGAAATCAAAACTATTGTTATTATTTCCTAACACATTCCTCTCTACATATCCCCTTCCTTTACTCTCTTTCAGATTCTTGTTTACACTAGAAAACACAAATTCTTACACAAAATTGTCTTCACACATCTCTTTACTTTACACGCATTCCTTCAATTATCCCTTTGTGTGGGAGTGTGTAACTATTTGTTTGTATTAGTCGTCTTAAATGACTTTTAAGATATTGGTATATTTTAGCAATTTTGAAGTCTTTTGGCTTTTACTATTTTTCTTCAGGTTTATTTGTGGGGGAACATAAAATTTTCAAGTTATATAAAATTTATTGGCATAAACCAATATAATCAGTATTTTATTGTTAACATATGCTACAATAGAGACACAGGCTAACAGACTTATATTTGAAGCAGAGAGAGATTTATTTATTAAGTTTTTCTTTTTGCATTCATATTTTAAATAATAATAGTTATAATAAAATTTAATTAATTTTTTTTTGGGATGGTGCTTGACATATGCATAAAGTGTGTATGAATGCCCTTTTGCGGATTATATGTATAAAAAGACAAAGAGAGTAAGGCAATTAGAATAACTAAATGAATAATTTTCGTTACCATAAGTTTAACAAAAGTAATGAAAATTGAATACTTTAAAATTTGGATGGTTGGATTATATACATATGTACATAAACACGGACTTTTATAAACACTTTTATGTATATATATGCTGCTATTAAATTTAATTTAATTATATTGTCTTCACGATCTTTAACTTTAAGTTGATTTTGGTTTCTTAACTGTCTTTTTTTAATATTCTCTATGTAAAAATATTTTTATTTTCATCAACATAAAATGTTTTTTTTTTTTTTTTTTTTTAAACATTAAAATTTAAAACTTTTGGCATAAATTGTCTTTGTGTCTCACCTACTGTAGATTAGAAATTTAAATTTTGTGGAAATTATAGCTCGTGAAGTTTTGCTAGGTAATTTGAAATTGATGAAAACCATCCAGGTGTCCCAAAACACCTTTTTTATCTATATTTCTAGTTCTGTTCTAGTTCTGTTCTAGTTCTGTTCTAGTCTGTTCTAGTTCTGTTCTAGTTCTGTTCTAGTTTGTTCTAGTTCTGTTCTAGTCGTTCTATTCTGTTCTAGTTCTGTTTCTAGTTCTGTTCTAGTTCTGTTCTAGTTCTGTTCTAGTTCTGTTCTAGTTCTAGTTCTAGTTCTAGTTCTGTTCTAGTTCTGTTCTAGTTCTGTTCTAGTTCTGTTCTAGTTCTGTTCTAGTTCTGTTCTAGTTCTGTTCTAGTTCTGTTCTAGTTCTGTTCTAGTTCTGTTCTAGTTCTGTTCTAGTTCTGTTTCTAGTTCTGTTCTAGTTCTGTTCTAGTTCTGTTCTAGTTCTGTTCTAGTTCTGTTCTAGTTCTGTTCTAGTTCTGTTCTAGTTTGTTCTAGTTCTGTTCTAGTTCTGTTCTAGTTCTGTTCTAGTTCTGTTCTAGTTCTGTTCAGGTTCTGTTCTTGTTCTGTTTTAGGATTTACGAACTTCAATATTATTTCCAACAAAATTCTATCCTAAATCACTGTGTACGCATTAGTATTTTTTATTTATTGCATACAAAATATATAAATCATACGCCACCTTGTACGAATTGTTAGCACACACGCGCCATATAAAAACAAAAAACTTGTATACACCGTCGTCGTCAATAAACAAAAAACCAAAAAAGTTTTGTTTAGTTCTTATTTCAATTTTATAAAAAAAAACTGAAATTGCTAAAAATAACAAAAAACTTTTTTAAGACTACTTTATAAATTTATGATTTTTTTCGAGTAAACTTTTTGTTTAAAAATAAATTTAAACTTTAATTTTTAAAACTAAATAACAAAAAAAAGTATAAATCATATATATTTTTTTTTGTTTCTATGAAATTAGAAAAAAAATCATCTATATCATTTTTTCCTAGCTGTTGCTTTTACCATAAAGTAGTAATATTTTGCTTTTTGCTCTTGTTTGTAGTTGTTCTTCTCTACCTATATCTTCCTTTTGGACAGACTGCATTATTTATGTTTCAGTCCTAGAGTACAAAGTCAAGTTTGAGTTAAAAGCAAAAAACATATAAAAAATAAACACAATAAGCAAAAATAACAAAAATATATTGTTATTTTTCTACCACTTTTCTTGTTTTTATTATTTTTCCTTGAAAAGAAAATATAAAGAAAACTTGTTAAAAGAAAAAGTTATGGTAGTAAAGTTAACTATTGTTATTGCTATTGCTGTTCTTTATTTGTAATAGTTGTTATTTACTTTAATAACCGTTTCTTTGTCAGTTGGTTAAAATACAAACAGGTTTATTTTTCTCTTTACCCACATAAGTGGGGATGATCTAATAAGTTCGTTATAATGTTTATTAAATCAACTTACTAGTTTGACACACGATATTACGCAATGATAATGGAATAAGCGGTAGATGAAAAGGGAATCTGATTTCAGCCAAAAGTATTCATTCTTTTTCTGACTCAGTTCTAGATCGGTTCTAGTTCAGTTCTAGTTCAGTTCTAGTTCAGTTCTAGTTCAGTTCTAGTTCAGTTCTAGTTCAGTTCTAGTTCAGTTCTAGTTCAGTTCTAGTTCAGTTCTAGTTCAGTTCTAGTTCAGTTCTAGTTCAGTTCTAGTTCAGTTCTAGTTCAGTTCTAGTTCAGTTCTAGTTCAGTTCTAGTTCAGTTCTAGTTCAGTTCTAGTTCAGTTCTAGTTCAGTTCTAGTTCAGTTCTAGTTCAGTTCTAGTTCAGTTCTAGTTCAGTTTCTAGTTCAGTTCTAGTTCAGTTCTAGTTCAGTTCTAGTTCAGTTCTAGTCAGTTCTAGTTCAGTTCTAGTTCAGTTCTAGTTCAGTTCTAGTTCAGTTCTAGTTCAGTTCTAGTCAGTTCTAGTTCAGTTCTAGTTCAGTTCTAGTTCAGTTCTAGTTCAGTTCTAGTTCAGTTCTAGTTCAGTTCTAGTTCAGTTCTAGTTCAGTTCTAGTTCAGTTCTAGTTCAGTTCTAGTTCAGTTCTAGTTCAGTTCTAGTTCAGTTCTAGTTCAGTTCTAGTTCAGTTCTAGTTCAGTTCTAGTTCAGTTCTAGTTCAGTTCTAGTTCAGTTCTAGTTCAGTTCTAGTTCAGTTCTAGTTCAGTTCTAGTTCAGTTCTAGTTCAGTTCTAGTTCAGTTCTAGTTCAGTTCTAGTTCAGTTCTAGTTCAGTTCTAGTTCAGTTCTAGTTCAGTTCTAGTTCAGTTCTAGTTCAGTTCTAGTTCAGTTCTAGTTCAGTTCTAGTTCAGTTCTAGTTCAGTTCTAGTTCAGTTCTAGTTCAGTTCTAGTTCAGTTCTAGTTCAGTTCTAGTTCAGTTCTAGTTCAGTTCTAGTTCAGTTCTAGTTCAGTTCTAGTTCAGTTCTAGTTCAGTTCTAGTTCAGTTCTAGTTCAGTTCTAGTTCAGTTCTAGTTCAGTTCTAGTTCAGTTCTAGTTCAGTTCTAGTTCAGTTCTAGTTCAGTTCTAGTTCAGTTCTAGTTCAGTTCTAGTTCAGTTCTAGTTCAGTTCTAGTTCAGTTCTAGTTCAGTTCTAGTTCAGTTCTAGTTCAGTTCTAGTTCAGTTCTAGTTCAGTTCTAGTTCAGTTCTAGTTCAGTTCTAGTTCAGTTCTAGTTCAGTTCTAGTTCAGTTCTAGTTCAGTTCTAGTTCAGTTCTAGTTCAGTTCTTGATCACTTCACTAGTTCTCTTAAACTAGTATCAACTATCAGATTTGTAGCAAGTAGCATGCGCGAACGAATAAAACAACTTGTCTGTTCAACTTTTATAACAAGACTGACTTCCCTATGCTTTATTAAGTATTTAGACAGTATTACTTTTACATAAAAAAAAACAATGTGGAAAAGAATATAAGAAAACATAACTGTTGTTTAACGACAATGGACATGAATAAACAAGGATGAGTATACTTAAACTATACAGTTACATATAAATAATATATTAATAATAAAAAATGCTTGTTGGATAAAGGGAAACATGCCAAACGGGGAAGTATACCACATATTGGCTACAACTCGGCCATCCTGACAGACGAGATCACCTGATCTCGTGCCGGGTCAATACAATTTCGGCCCCTAAACCATGGACGGATATTCCCGATGGCCCATACACCCTTGTAAGGATTTCTTGACTGCTGGAAACCCTCGACATCCTCCAACAAATACCGATCATTCCTAAGAACCTTGGCTATTCTGTACGGTCCCCTAAATTTTGGAATCAACTTCCTCGACACACCCGCATGTGAGTCAAAATTCCTAATCATTACGTAGTCACCCACTGAATATTCTGTCCCCGGTCTTCTACGCTTATCAACATATCGCTTGTTGTAGTCCTGTAAAGATTTCTGTCTCCTAGAAGCCGCCTCCCTTACACAACCGTGGTCGACCTGTGCCCTGTGCTGAAGATCGTCAAGTATACATTCCCTTAGTGTATCCACCACCGGACCTCTCTGCCCTAAACCAAACAACATCACACTTGGGTGCTGTCCAACTGCCCTATGAACGGTGTTGTTCAAAGCATGCTCCACCTTGTCCAATACCGTATCCCAGTACACTCCATTCTCCGGGCGAACTAGTTTCGCCAACATTGGACCTATACTCCTGTTAACTCTCTCCACCTGTCCATTGGCCTGCGGAGAACCAGTCGCCACCTTTATATGTCGTATGCCGTACTCGTTCAAAAAGTCCTGAAATTCCGAAGAAGTGAACGCGGTTCCCCTATCACTCACAACGCATTTCGGGCGACTATATGCTCGGAAGTATTCCTTCATATGTTCCACTACCTCCTTTGTCCTCGTGGTTTTCGTGGGATAAAGCCTCACGAATTTGGTGGTCGCATCGATAACAACCAAAATATGTTTCAAAAGTCTCCCATTGTCAACAGGGCCGTAATGATCAACGTGTATGACATCAAATGGAGCCGTAGATTTCGGAATACTGTTCAGAAAACCCTCCTCTTTCCCATGCTTATCCGAGTAAGAGATGCACTTCAAACAATTCTGAACATGATCGGAAGCCTTTTTCCTTATATGGGGAAACCAATAACCACCTGATATCAGATCCGTCATCTTGTCAACCCCAACGTGCCCCATTTCATCATGGTATCTATATAATACGTGACTTTCCATCGCCTCTGGTACGCAAAATAATACTACATCATCCTTATTAGTTTTCCTATATAGAATGCCATTTCTCATTTCATACATTTTACTCTGCTTGTTCTGAAGTTCCGCCTTTAGTTTTAGCAAACCTGGGTCCCTGTTCTGGCATATCACTAAGTTTTCCTCAAAACTATTACTCTCTATTACCATCACATGCAAACTCCTACTCAACGCATCCACATGCTGCATACGAGTACCAGCTCTATGTTCCAGTACATAATCATAATCCTGAAATTCCAAAGCCCACCTCGCTATCCTTGGGTTCATTTCCCTCCGGTTAAGAGTCATTGTGAGTGAGTTGCAATCAGTAACAATCTTAAATTTCCTCCCATGTAAGTATACTCTAAAACGTCTTAAAGCATACAAAATAGCCAGGGTTTCCAGTTCGAAGCTGTGGTACTTTGACTCTGATTCACTTGTCCTTTTGGAATAATAAAATACCGGATGCATCTTCCCATCGTCCTTCTTCTGTAAAAGGATAGCGCCAAACCCCGCACTACTGGCATCACAGTGTAATTCTGTTTCATCCTTAGGATCATACAGTGCTAGTACGGGACATCCCAATAATTTCTCCTTCAGAGCTTCAAAGGCCCTTAATTCATCGATTCCAAATTCGAAAACCTTATCCTTTCTTGTCAAATCCGTCAATGGCTTAGCAATAGTAGAAAAATCCTTCACAAACCTCCTAAAATACGAGGCCAAGAAAGCTACGAACAGAATGTACATTAGTAGGAACAGGGAATCCCTTACAGCTCGCAGACCCGTGTCGTCAGCTTTAATACCATTACCATCGATTTCGTACCCCAAATACTTAACATTAGTCCTCAAGAATTCACACTTATCCAACCGCAATTCCAATTTGTTATCCACCAAACGCTTGAACACTTCCTTAAGAATTCGGAAATGTTCCTCAACATCCCTAGTAGCTACCATAATGTCATCCATATAAACAATCAACCTTCCATCCCTAACCATATCCGCAAAAACCTTGTTCACAAACCGCTGGAACACAGAAGGTGCATTCTTCAACCCGAACGGCATTCTTAAAAACTCATATTGACCAAGTGGGGTAACAAAGGATGTGTATTTCACAGACTCATCCTCAACATAAACGTGGTAAAAACCATTCTTCAAATCCAACTTCGTAAGAACTGTTTTCCCGACAATCGGTCCAATAGTTCGTCAATAAGAGGAATTGGGTAATTATCCCTTAGAGTCATCTTATTCAGGGTTCTATAATCCACGCACATACGCAATTCCCCGTTTTTCTTCTTCACGAGCACAATAGGCGAAGCAAATTCTGATTCACTTGGCCTTATATATCCCTTCGCCAAGAATTCGTCCAGAATTGCCTGTAACTTTTCCCTTTCGTCATATGATAATCTTCTAGGCGTGCAATTGAACGGCCTCGGCTTGTCCAAATTAAGTTTAATCTCACTTCTCGTCTTGGGTTCAGATGGTCTTTCCGG
This sequence comes from Lucilia sericata, assembly GCF_015586225.1. Taxonomy (NCBI): domain Eukaryota; kingdom Metazoa; phylum Arthropoda; class Insecta; order Diptera; family Calliphoridae; genus Lucilia; species Lucilia sericata. The sequence goes on along the minus strand of NW_023996014.1, from coordinate 4,166 downwards.
GCCCACATATGTATCCAGAAATAACTCTATTAATCTTCTCCTGCCATCGTCCCCAACCTGTTCGTCTATTCTCAGGTCACTAGCCTCAGACATATTCCCACATTCAATAGACATAATTGCCCTCACAAAATCGCCGCCCCCTACATGATCATCCGTTCCCCGTTCCCCAACCACGGACCTCTTGTCAGCCAATATCAGTCCTACCTTGTCAAGAAAATCCCTTCCAAGGATACAATCAAAAACCATCACAGAATCATCAACAACAAATACATCAAGTCCAACATATTTATTCTCAAAATTCAAGTAAAGTAAAATGTTCCCAAAAGTTTTAAATTCAGTGCCATTTAGGCCATAAAAGAAAAATTATCATTATTCATATGCTTCAAGCCAATCCTCTGTGATATCAGAGATTTCTTTATAAAGCATGCGGGACTCCCTGTATCCATCAGGCATTCTATATAAAAAGAATTTACAGAATTATCATCATAACTACACTTAAAATACCTTAAATATCTATTTTCTACCTCGGGTCTATCTGTCTTCCGTTCTGGGCAGGCAGCAACGAGATGGTTTAAGCTTCCACAACCATAGCAAGCACCCACTTCCCTCTTTGGTTTCTGACACTCACTCGCATAGTGTCCAAAGCAATTACAGTTGTAGCACCGAACACCAGATTCTCGCTTTTCTCCTTTGTTGTAAGTTTGCTCACGTCCCTTTAAGGATATCTTAGAAAAAGCCATCAAAAGCTGCGATTTACTCTGGAAACACTGCAAATTTGCGTGGATTTTCAAACTGTTATCAGGGATCCCCTCGATGACGTAGTCTATTAGCTCATCTTCAGGAATTCTCAAGCGCTCGGCCAAAACAACTTTGTCATTAAAATAGGTTATGAAGTCTTCATTATACTGCCACTTTCTATATTCGAACTTTCGTCGTATTGAAAGCTTATTTTCTTTATCTCCAAACAATTCTGTTAACTCGTCAAGCAGCTTATTCAGATCCTCGTGTAAGTAATTAGACTTGGCATGCAACCAGCATTGTGCTTTCCCTTTGACCTTTGACATTAGTAATGCCTTAACTGTACTTATGTCTACTGAATACAGCTCCATTATATTTCTTACTTGCGCAACAAAAATAGTTGGCGCGGTAGAACCATCATATTCTGGCAACAACTCCTTCAATAATGTAAAAGAAGTATTGCCACCACTACCAGAATTTTCCTTAGCTTTTACAATACTGCTCTGTTCACGCTCATTGTTGTTTTCTCTATATTCGCCAATGTTAACGCCTTCACCACCAACGTTACAACCATATGCAGTACTGCTATTATTTACTTCACCACTGTTGCAATCATTTTCGCCACTGTTTACTCCGTTCACTGTTCCACCACCACTATTATTTACACAGCCACCGCACTCATTTGTTAAACCACTGTCATCATTCGCACCACCATCTCTATCATTTGCACTTTGCTCATTTTCATTCGCACCACCGCTGTTAACGGTGTTAATTTCCACACCCCCACACAAGACTGTTTGTCTATATTTTTCGAACTCTTCCTTCTTTTTATAAAATTCATTCTCCTTAATCAGAAGTTCGTTCTCTTTCCTTATAATTTCGAGTTCTTTCTTTAGCAAATAATTCTCCTTCTCAAAAACACTGTTCATATTAATTTTCTTCTGTTTACTTTTCTCAATGACATTGTCTTGTGTTTCATTGTCCTCATATTCACACTCACTAACACCATCAGTTACATTCGTCGCTAAACTGTTGTCTTCGATTGGACACACACCTCTTTCGTTCTGCGGTATGTCGTTGAGTCGCAAAACTAGTGCACTTTTTGTGCCAGCCGTCGGCAAGTTCAGCTGCTGAAGCCATCCACGCAACTGCGCAGCCGTATACTTGTTTGGATTTATTTCATCCATTTTCCAATAGTTCCGTTCACATAAAAATAAATTCCTCACGATATTCGCTTCAACACTTTTCTTTTCCTTGTTTCGTCTTTGTTTTCGCACTGATTTACTTTAAAAAGTGTTCTCAACAACAACAAAATTTTTCTTATTTTTCCCGTTTGTCTCTTTTACACTTGCAGTCTGTTATTTACGAACAAAAAAAAATTTCTTTTTTCTCATCTGATTTTCTCCTTCACTTGTTGTTCATTTGAAACAATGTTCCCAAGAAAAATTTATCTCTTTTTTTTTCTTTTCTCACTTTAAATTATTTTCGTTCTTCCTTCCACACTTGTTGCCTAACTTAAACAATGTTCTCACAAAAACTTTTTTATTTTTTTCTGCACTTTTTGTTCTTTATATCCCACTTCTGAAATTGTAGCAAGTAGCATGCGCGAACGAATAAAACAACTTGTCTGTTCAACTTTTATAACAAGACTGACTTCCCTATGCTTTATTAAGTATTTAGACAGTATTACTTTTACATAAAAAAAAAACAATGTGGAAAAGAATATAAGAAAACATAACTGTTGTTTAACGACAATGGACATGAATAAACAAGGATGAGTATACTTAAACTATACAGTTACATATAAATAATATATTAATAATAAAAAATGCTTGTTGGATAAAGGGAAACATGCCAAACGGGGAAGTATACCACATATTGGCTACAGTTAGTTAGTTAGTTAGTTAGTTAGTTAGTTAGTTAGTTAGTTTAGTTAGTTAGTTAGTTAGTTAGTTTAGTTAGTTAGTCGTTAGTTAGTTAGTTAGTTAGTGTTCGTTAGTTAGTTAGTTAGTTCGTTCGTTAGTTGTTAGTTCGTTAGTTAGTTATTCGTTAGTTAGTTAGTTCGTTCGTTAGTTCGTTTTAGTTAGTTCGTTCGTTAGTTCGTTCGTTCGTTAGTTGTTCGTTAGTTCGTAGTTCGTTGTTCGTTCTTCGTTCGTTCGTTCGTTCGTTCGTTGTTCGTTCGTTCGTTTTCGTTCGTTCGTTCGTTTCGTTTTTCGTTCGTTTCGTTCGTTCGTTTTTCGTTCGTTCGTTCGTTCGTTCGTTCGTTCGTTCGTTCGTTCGTTTTCGTTCGTTCGTTCGTTCGTTCGTTCGTTCGTTCGTTCGTTCGTTGTTTCGTTCGTTCGTTCGTTTCGTTCGTTCGTTCGTTCGTTCGTTCGTTCGTTCGTTGTTCGTTCGTTCGTTCGTTCGTTCGTTCGTTCGTTCGTTCGTTCGTTCGTTCGTTCGTTCGTTCGTTCGTTCGTTCGTTCTTCGTTCGTTCGTTCGTTCGTTCGTTTCGTTCGTTCGTTTTTCGTTCGTTCGTTCGTTCGTTCGTTCGTTCGTTCGTTCGTTCGTTCGTTAGTTCTTCGTTCGTCGTTCGTTCGTTCGTTCGTTCGTTCGTTTCGTTCGTTTTGTTTCGTTCGTTCGTTGTTTCGTTCGTTTCTTCGTTCGTTCGTTCGTTCGTTCGTTCGTTCGTCGTTCGTTCGTTTCGTTCGTTCGTTCGTTCGTTCGTTCGTTCGTTCGTTCGTTCGTTCGTTCGTTCGTCGTTCGTTGTTCGTTCGTTCGTTTGTTTCGTTTCGTTCGTTCGTTGTCGTTCGTTCTTCGTTCTTCGTTCGTTTTTCGTTCGTTCGTTCGTTCGTTCGTTCGTTCGTTCGTTTGTTCGGTTCGTTCGTTCGTTCGTTCGTTTCGTTCGTTCGTTTTCGTTCGTTCGTTTCGTTCGTTCGTTCGTTCGTTCGTTCGTTCGTTCGTGTTCGTTCGTTCGTTCGTTCGTCGTTCGTTCGTTCTTCGTTTCGTTCGTTCGTTCGTTCGTTCGTTCGTTCGTTCGTTTCGTTCGTTCGTTCGTTCGTTCGTTCGTTCGTTCGTTCGTTCGTTCGTTCGTTCGTTCGTTCGTCGTCGTTCGTTCGTTCGTTCGTTCGTTCGTTTCGTTCGTTCGTTCGTTCGTTCGTTCGTTCGTTCGTTCGTTCGTTCGTTCGTTCGTTTTCGTTCGTTCGTTCGTTCTTTTCGTTAGTTCGTTCGTTCGTTCGTTCGTCGTTCGTTTTTTGCAACGCAGTTAAGCCGTTATGCTATTTTTTACCTCTAATAGGAATTGAACTCATAATCTTCGGTCTTACCATCTATTGCTCTAACTAGTTCCTATTACGTTAAATTCTTGCAAAATTAAAGGATCATTGCAATTAGAAATCTTTTTAAAATTCAATAGAAATTGTTGATATCATGCAAATTCCATTTCATGT